>NC_073303.1:260518234-260704146 GCF_027595985.1 Sorex araneus
ACATTATGCCAGAAACAGTAACAACAAGTCTCACAGTGAAGACATTACTGGTGCCGGCTCTAGCAAATAGATGTACAACTGGAGGACAGTGCTACAGGGCTACAGTGCTAGGTTTGATAACTTAGTAACATCTTTATAGCTCATTTGCAACTCTGAAACTACTTCACTCAGTTCTTGCTTCATTTGCAAGGCTTGTGCACGGCCTGCTTTTCTTTTTCTTACACTCTGGCAATCACTGCTTCTTAGAAGGCTCCAGTAAATGCACTCTTATTTTTCTTTCAGATACACTTCCACTCAGAGTTTACCCTGAATTCAGGAATAGGTGATCCCATTGATCGCACGCTCTCTTTAGAGGCTTTTAGGTATGAAAAGCCTTAATTTCCAGACCACAGAATAAAGTGACTTCAAGAGTAAAAAATTTTAACTTGAGAAACTCCTGCTCCATACTTACTTCCTGTAATCTTTCTGTTACACTGTCACTGTCACTGTCATCTCGTTGTTCATCTATTTGCTCCAGCGGGCACCAGTAACATCTCCATTGTGAGACTTGTTACTGTTTTTGGCATATCGAATACGCCACGGGGAGCTTGCCAGGCTCTGCCGTGGGGTCGAGATACTCTCGGTAGCTTGCCGGGCTCTCTGAGAGGGGCGGAGGAATCGAACCCAGGTCAGCCTGCGTGCCAGGCAAATGCCCTACCCGCTGTGCTATCGCTCCAGCTGGCACTGTACACACAGCACTGAAAATAAATCATTTTCTCCCTCCCCTGTTCCTCTCAGGTTCGGCCCCTGGGGTGTGGGGTCTGTCTGCCTTCTCAGTCTACATGCAGAGACTCAGTCACGCCCTGTGGCACACGTGACATCATGTGAGTGTTTGAGAGAGGGGACGCACCCAGCTGTGCTCAGGCTCTGCACTCAGGGGTCACTCCTGGGGTCTTGGGGGACCATATGGGGTGCAGGAGATTGAGTCTGGGTCAGCCAAGTGCAAGGCAAGCACCTTAATATTTCTATCTCTTTAGCCCCTTAGCATACTGGAGCAATATCATAGCAGGTAGGGTGTTTGCCTTACATGCAGCCGACCCGGGTTCGGAGGGCCGCCCCTCTTGGAGGGCCCGGCAAGCTAAAGAGAGTATCCCGCCCCCAAGGCAGAGCCTGGCAAGCTCCCTGTGGTGTATTTGATATGCTAAAAACAGTAACAAGTCTCACACTGGAGACGTTACTGGTGCCCGCTTGAGCAGATCGATGAGCCACGGGGTGACAGTGATACATTGATGTATTGATATGTTTCGTGGTTTTTGTAGGGATAGCAGAACTAAAATTTGGGGTGGTCACTTAATAATTACAATTATAATTTGCATTTTAAGCTCTTAAAGTAGACTTTTCCTTTATTCACTTTATTATAGAAATCAATGGGTTAGGAAATCCTTAGACAATTTTCATTTTAAACTTGAATGCTTTTTTCAGAATTTTGATATTTGATCATGTAATCTGTTGTCATAAATTAACAAAATTACCACTGCCCACATCCTAAGACAAGGATTTAAAAATTATCAAGTCAGTGTCATTAGTAATATCAAGTTTTTTTAAATCTGATACTCCTAAATGAAATTCTCTGGAAAGATGAATAGTAAGAATCCTGCCTACACGACAGTGGGCTTTATGAATGAGCGCCTTACGTGGAGAGTAGTTCTCAGTGATCGTCCCAACCCTGTCTGCACCGAGTGTGATTTTCATCCTCATATTTATGAATGAGGAAATTAAAGTCAAGAGAGTAAATAACTCTCACTGTAAGTAGTAGAAGCAAATTTGAATCGAGGCTGAATTGTACTGCCTCCCGCTTTTAAGATACTGATTTTCCAATAGAGCAATATAAAATTTACTTGCATGATGCATTTCCAACTCCCCTCCCCTCCCCCCTATTTTCAAATAGGCTTATTTTCTCAAGAGCCAGTAGGCAGATATTTCTGTATGTACGTGAATGATGTGCCTCGTAAGTTTTCGTGCTTTAAATTCAACTATGTGACACATACTCATTTCATTTGTCACATTAGTTGGTTTTCTGCTGCGTGGATGGGTAGAAATCCGAAATGTGTGATTCCCTAGAATCACCTCAGAGGCACCATCTTCCTCGTCATCTGTGGTCTGGGCTGGGGGCCCGGGGGCACAGTTCAGGGTTAGGAGCTGGGACGGGGCTCGGTGAACATAGGCGGGGTAGTTGCTTTGCTGACAGTATGCCCCCGCCCCTGACGGGAGCCGTCACAGCGCTTCGTGACGGGGTGGGAGGCACCATGGCGGTGGGTTTCGGCCCCAGCTCTGCTTCCCCAGGCACCGGTGACCTTCAGTGCGTACAGAGACGCAGTCTGGGTTGTGCCCAGAAGGCACAGCAAATACGACAGGATTCTCTTTGTGTGGAGCTGGGTCTCGAAACTGGTGCTCAGGGAGCCGGGAACCCTCCCGGCCGTATGGGGCCAGCTGGGCGGCTGCTCAAGGCAAGGGCTCGGGGCGCAGTGCTCCTGGCACCACCAGGACCAGCCCAGCAGTGCTCGGGGGCCTCCAGAGCTACACCCACGTGCTTGAGAGACCACCAGGCGCCGGGCATTGGGCCCATACACTCCCGGCCACTCCACAGTCTCAGCCCCAAGCATTCCTATTTATTTTAATGTTTAATTTTTTTTTTTTTGCTTTTTTTGGGTCACACCCAGCAATGCACAGGGGTCACTCCTGGCTCATGCACTCAGGAACCACCCCTGGCGGTGTGCAGGGGACCATATGGAATGCTGGGATTTGAACCTGGGTTGGCCGCGCGCAAGGCAAACGCCCTACCCGCTGTGCTATCACTCGAGCCCCTTAATTTTTAATTTTCAAAAAATTTTAAAATTTTATAAAGTTGTTCACAATATTTGATTACATTTAATATTCTAACACCAACCCCACCCCCATGACACTTTCCCACCACTGTATTTCAGGTATTTCCATCCCAAACCCCAATCCCTGCCCCAAAGCAGAACCGAAATAATATATTTTGCACTATTTGTTATGAAAATCCGCTGAAAATGCTATAAAAAAGTATCCTTGGAGGAAAGAGGGGGAAGATTGTTGTGTGTCACCGGGGGCCCGTTAGGCCCTTCTATAGGAGCTCACTATCATGTTGCTAGAGGTTGAGCTTCGTGAGGCATTTCTATTTTTTAAATTTAATTAAAAATTTTATTTATTTTTAAAATTTTTTTATTGAGTCACCATGTGGAAAGTTACAACGTTTTCAGGTTTAAGTCTCAGTTATACAATGCTCGAACACCCATCCCTTCACCAGTGCACATATTCCACCACCAAGAATCGCAGTATAGCTCCACCCCGTCCCCCCACACCCCTAGCCCCCCCACCCCTAGCCCTCCCCACCACCGCTAGTCCCCCTCTTGCCTGTGTAGCTGATAAATTTCTATTTTAAAGCCTGTTTTGTGAACAATCTAAAAATCCAAACTGATAGAATGTATAAATACAGAGAAGGTCATGTTTATATTTGAATATTTTAAAAATAATATCTCTTAGAAAGCAGGTAGTTTTAAAATTTCTTACCTCCAAAAATGTGGGCTGGGTTGGGGCTGGAGAGATGTACAGCGGGCGTTTGCCTTGCACGCGGCCCTCCTGGGTGGGACCACCAGCATCCCACATGGTTTCCGGGGTACTGCCAGGAGTGAGCCCTGAGCAGCCCCAGGCATGGGCCCAAACAAAAACAAACCAAAAAATGTGGGATGGTTTGTTTTTTTTGATTTTTGAACCACACCTGGCCATTCTCAGAGAGTACTCCTGGCTTTGTGCTCAGGGGTCACTCCTGGTGGTCTCAGGGACCAAATTCTGGGTGTCTATGTGCAGGAAAGTTACCTACCATCCACTATACTGTTTCTATGCCTCTTATGTTTCAAGTCCATTGTATGGAAGTGTGAAGCTAATACAACAGGAACGCACAGTCTTAATAAAAACCTGCGTAAGAGTTTGGGGATAGAGTCTCATAGGGTTGCTATAATCAGTAATTAGCCAGTACTAAACTATTGCTGCTAGGAGAAATATAGGACTAGATTCCATCACAACTCTGGTCATTTTATTTTTATCTTTTTGCTTTGGTGTTTTTGTTTGATTTTGGTGTTGGGTGGGTGATGTTCAGGGGTTACTCCTTGCCCTGCACTCAGGAATCACTCCTGGTGATGCTCGGGGGACCATATGGGATGCCAGGGATCGAACCCGGCATGGCTGTGTGCAAGGTAAACACCCTACCTATTGTTCTATCACTCTGCCCTGCACATGAACCTGTTTTTTTCGTATGTTTAAGTTTAAAGATACCTAATTTAATAACTTATTGTTGATGTGCCAACACTGAAGTCACAGCCAATAGCAGCGCTTCTGCTCATGTTTGGGCAAAAGCTTGTCTGTGTGTCTGTTTTCTTCTGAAGTGACTTCTTTTTCACTTAGCACCGCCAGCAGCACTTGATGACTCTGGGAAACAGTTCCAACAGTAACAGGAACCATACAAGGCACAAAAATGCAAAAAAGAAAATGTGGTGCCACAAAAAAAAAACACAAGAAAACATTCAAATCATATGACAATTTGGCCTTGAGACACCTCAATGATATTTCCTCCCACGCCTGGTATCAGAATTGATAAGAATCCCCAGGAAGAGAGAAAGAATGTGTTCTTTCCTACATGTATTGGCCCTCCCTAAGTTTTCTGCTACTACTCATGGTTTCCTGCATGACTGTCCAATTGGAACAAACACTTTAGTTCACACCTGCAGAGACTCCTCGACGTAGAAGCATAATTGCTTCCCTACCATGAAGGAACCTGCTCATCTTTGGAAAATCGACCCCCAAGAGTAACACAAAATTCCTTTTTTACCAAGGTAATTGGTGTGTTGTTCATGATTCATGGAAGTCTCGAAAATCTTCTGTTTCTGAGTAGAAGAGGAGAATGTGATACTTCAGTAGGTGAAGACTTAGCTCTACATCGAGAGATGGAGAAGAATAGAGCTGAAGAATAGACCTAAACCAGGAGCACTCAGGGGGGAGCAAACAAAGAGCGAGGAGGAGGAGTACCACTGGGCTAGGAGGAGAAGGAAGTCCTGCAGCCGAGGGCTGCGTGGGTGGAAGGAGAGGCTTCCCGCTGAGTCACGCCAGCCAGAGCGAAGGGCAGACACAGAAGGGTCTTCCCCGTCATGGACTAGAAGGGACCAGCCCAGAGCAGCCCAGAGACTCGGCCAGCAGGGGTGAATGTGCCGAAGGGGTGAGGCGGGGGGAATGGGTGACAACTCACGCACCGGTGCAGTGACGCGGGTGGGGAGTGAGCTGTTGGAACACTGTATACTATTTTAATTTTAAATCTTTTGGTTTGGGGGCCACACCAGGCAGTACTCAGAGCTGACTCCCGGCTCCCTGTGTGGGCTCAAGGTACCCTCAGGGGTGCGAGGGATCGAACCCGGGTCAGCCACGTTTAAGGAATGTGTCCTCCCTGCTGTCCAGGCCATCTCTCAAGCCCCAACACCATCATCAGTATTCTAAGTCACAGTGTCTGAATTTTAAAAATATAAAGGGGCTGGAGCGATAGCACAACGGGGAGGGCGTTTGCCTTGCACGCGGCCGACCCAGGTTCGATCCCTGGCATCCCATATGGTCCCCCAAGCACTGCCAGAAGCAATTCCTGAGTGCAGAGCCAGGAATAATCCCTGAGCATCACTGGGTGTGACCCAAAAAGCAAAAAATAAAAAAAATAAAAAATAAATAAAGGAAAATGAAATAAAACACAAAACCCAAAGATGTTCAGTAAATACCTGCATTTCTAGACTCATCCATGCTGCTGACCCAAAGCAAATTCTTACTGTAAATACTCAACAGTAGTTATCATTTTCTCCATTTCCTAAATGAAAAACCCTTATCTTTAGACAGTCAAGTAATTTTGGTTTTGCTTTTGGGCCACACCCAGCGGTGCTCGGGGTTTACTCCTGGCTTTGTGCTCAGGGATCACTCCTGGCCGGGCTTTGGGTTCAGGGGATGGAACCCGGGTGGGCGTGTGCAGGACGAGCGCCTGGCCTGCTGTTCTCACTCTCCGCCCAAGGGCTGAGTGATTCACGTGACACGACACGGCACGTTGAGGGTGTTGGGACGTAGGCGCAGTTCCCAGGCTCTGAGGTCTGTTGTTTCCATGACTCCTACCTTGGTCAGTCTGAAATCCACTCCGTTCTGCCAGGAAGGGGGTCCGCGCTATTTTATCATGCTTTTGGGAGAATAGATCCTTTTACTAATCTAGGACTTTTCTGAAAGAAAAAAAAATGTGAACTCTTTCTAGCAATGCTTCCTAAGTGTTTTCCCTTCTTGTTCCATGTCAGGGCGTCTCACGTGGCTGGTCTACTTGGTCGGAACAGTTATTGGGGGAAGATTGACTTACACAAGCACCGACGAACACGATGCAATGGATGGAGAGTTGTCCTGCCGGTAAGGACTGGGCAGACAATTCAGAGGGCCACGAAGGAGTTGGGGAATTTTGTCACTGGGGCCATAGTGACAGCTCAGTGGCTTGGAGTACATGCTTTGCACACAGGGGGCCTGGGGTTGATCCCTGGCCACCTTCATTGTGACCCCAAATTTTTTTAAAAAATGTGTCATGAGATGATGATACTGTGACATCAAGTATTTTGTACTTTGGGGGAAGGTTTATTATTTTTCATTTCACTGATGAGAAAACCACGGGTCTACAGGGTGAGTGATTTCTGTAAGCCAGTTTGATAGACGGCACAGTTCTGTTTTGAACACTGGTTTGAGAGGAGGATGAGGTAAGGTTTGAATTGCGGTTTAACTCCTGAGACCTGGTAAAGGAAGTAAAATTGGCACTGGGTTGCTGGCAAAACTGGGATGGAGTATATCTATTCAAAAAGCAGCGGGTAGACAGCTTCCCAATACAGGCCTTAGTAAGAAGCAAGTAATTATCTGCCTTTTTGTATCTTATTCTAAACATAAAACAAAAGTGATGACATGCCAGTTGGTTCTCCACATGCTGAATTTTTTTGGGGAGGGTGGGCACACCCAGTGATGCACAGGGGATACTCCTGACTCTTCACTCAGGAATTACTTTTGGCGGTGCTCAGGGGACCCTGTAGGATGCTGGGAATCGAACCTGGGTCGGCCTCGTGCAAGGCAAACTCCCTACCCGCTTTGCTTTCGCTCCAGCCCCACATGCTGAAATTTTTGTAGCATCATTTCATAACAAAATAATAAGTGGTTTTGTTGAGCACACAGAAGCTCAAATGAGGGCCCAAGCCAGCTGAGCGGGCCGAATACCTGCTGTGTGTGGGGAAGGCCCAGGTGGGGCCCCGGAACCAGGAGGAAAGGCCCAGATGTAAGCCCTGGAACCAGGAGCGACCCCCAAGCACCACCCGATATAACCCCCAAAAGCAAATTTTTAAAAAGGCTTCAAATAAAAAGTTATATTAATTTGAAGTAAGTACTGTCATTTTGGGCTGGAGCGATAGCACAGCGGGTAGGGCGTTCACCTTTCACACGGCTGACCTGTGTTCGATTCCTCCGTCCCTCTCGGAGAGCCCGGCAAGCTACTGAGAGTATCTCGCCCGCACGGCAGAGCCTGGCAAGCTACCCGTGGCGTGTTGAATATGCCAAAAACAATAACAATAAGTCTCACAATGAGAGACATTACTGGTGCCCGCTCGAACAAATTGATGAGCAACGGGATGACAGTGACAGTGACAGTGACTGTCATTTTTCTGAGGACGTCTGAGTTTCCTAAATTTCTGCTTGAAAATTCATAGCATATATTTTTTAAAAATCTTCTTAAAGCAAAAGGTATACTATGTTGTTATGTTTTATAAACTAGAATGATAATCATAAGATGTGTAGTCACAAAATAAAATGAGTGAGTGGCGGCAGCACGGTCTCTCTCGCCCGCCACGTGCGTTCGGTGGCTATGAGCCGCCCCAACAGACACATGAAGGGAACAGGGCCGCCAGGCTGCTTGGTGACCAGTTGCCGTCTATTCCGTTCTCCCCACGCGCCTGTTCAGTCTCACTGAGCTCCCCACTCCAGCCTCACACGGCCCCTCATTCCCGTCTCCTCCTGTCCCCCTGCTAGCCTCTCAGCGCTGGGTCCAGACCCAACCTCCAAGCCTGGGGGTAGCAGCTACATCCAGGTGAGGTAGCACAGTCAGCATGTGAAAGCCCCTCCTCCCAGGGAAGCTCTTCTAAGGTAGGACAGAGATCTCCTGCAGCTAGGGGACCTGCTCAAGGGCCAGATGCCATCTAGGGGTGTGTTTCTTCTTTCCGTGCTCCAACAACCACTTAAACATTCATCTTAATTCTACTTCTTAATATTAGTCACTCCCGGGGCTGGAGCGATAGCACAGCGGGTAGGGCATTTGCCTTGCACGCGGCCGACCCGGGTTCAAATCCCAGCATCCCACATGGTCCCCTGAGCATGGCCAGGGGTAATTCCTGAGTACAGAGCCAGGACTAACCCCTGTGCATCGCCAGGTGTGACCCAAAAAGCAAAAAAAAAAAAAAAAAAAAAAAAAATTAGTCACTCTGTATGGACACAGTAAGAGATACATTAAGCTTGTAGGGTGGCTCTCCTGGGGACATCTCGCTGTAGGTCCCAGACTACAGTGCTCAGGCCAGGTTAGTCTTTCCTAGCCCTAATCAGGGTCCTTGTCCAGTTGTTACTCTTTGGATCATGGCAGAATTTGTCTATTAGCCATGCTCTTATATAGTTAAGTATTATGATGCCTGGCCTGGCCCATTTTGATGCCAGGGTAGCTCACAGCTTGCCCTGGGTCCACCCAGTCCCTCATCAGGACCCTGCTTTGGGGTGCTAGGAACTACGGGCAACTGAGGCTTAAGTTGAGAAAACAGATAGATGCCCAGGAGTGAATATTATTCGAAGTCAGTTAACTCCCAAGTTACAAAAGCACAGCGTGAACTTCCTGTGTCTATACAAAAAAAAAAACCAAAAAATCATTGCTCTAATGTAAACTATGCAAAGGACATAAGGGAAGGAGAAAAGCAGTGTTTCACTTTCAGATACAAAGTCAGAGATTTCTGAGGAATCCGACTTTACAAGTCACAGGTATTGCTTAGGGGAAATGAGTGATTTACAGGTAGGGAAAGCAGAGTACAGAGAAGTTAAACATGAATACCGAGGAAACGGGAGTGCTTTGGGAGTACTGTGACGGGCGGTACTCAGTAAACCCAAGCTCCTTGTGGCAGAGAGAAAAGACAAGCCAGATAAAGCAATGCTGTCCTACAATAAGATATGATAGACAGGGTTAAATGAGCTAATGTTTTAAATTCCCGGCAGTTATGTATTACCAAAAATAAAGTCCCAAACCCCACAGTTTATCTGAACATGAAATAGTATAAAATGTACTTAAAACGGATCCTTGTTTTGGAATCTTGGGTCGTTTCTCAGCGTCTTCCTCTCTGTGACATACCGTGGGGCTGGGGGATGCCTTCAGCTCAGTCTACACCGAGCAGCATCCTCCCTCCGAGACGGTCTGCTGAGGAGGGGCGTGCTGCCCTTGAAGGCTTTCAGCCGGTGGTACCCAGTGGGCTTCCGGCGAAGCTGAAGGACCCTTTTGTCCACCAGACCCAGCGGCTGTGAGCATCCCCCTGCTTTGTGCCGTCAGACACTTGATAAGACCACTTCCTAGTTTCCCATGAGAGAGAACAAGTGTCCTCCCTTGTGTTTCTTTTTTTTTTTTTTTTGATTTGGGAATTGGTGCCATGTTTTATTAATTTATCTCTACCTAACTTTTATTTTCCAAAATTCCAGGACATTATTCAAAATCTTTTTTTTAAATTTATTTTATTGAATCACCATGTGAAAAGTTACAAAGTTCTCAGGCTTATGTCTCAGTTGTACAATGTTCAAACACCCATCCCTTTACCAGTGCCCCTATTCCACCACCAGAAACCCCAGTATGCCTCCCACCCCCACCCCCCACCCCCGCCTGGGTAACTGATAAATTTCACTCTTCTCTTTACCTTGATTACATTCCATATTTCAACACAAATCTCACGATTGTTGTTGGCGTTTCAACACAGACTCCCTATTGTTGTTGGAGTTTACCCCCCAAGAATACAGCCCTCTCCCTTGTGTTTCTTGAGTCCTCAGGGACGGCCGACTTTGCTTTCCTACTTATTCCTAGCTTTGGCCGTTCTCACGTCACAGTGCATCTGTGTTTACCTATGTTTTCTTCCACTCAGACACGCATCCAACAGGGTTCTGCCTTGACTGGTCGATGAGCGTGGCGCGAGGGGGTTCTGCGGGAGCCCAGTTCTGCGTTTCCTCCAGCACCCGCCCTCCCGGCGGCCAGCCACACCTGCTTCTGGGCTGCCTCGCTTTCCCCTTCTCCCTGGGTGTGGTCCTCGGCCGGGCCAGGGTCCTTCTCCGAGGGGCCGCTCACATCTGTGGGCTACAAGGGTCGGGCGGGTGAGCCAGGTGGGGCTGGTGGGTGCGTGAACGGAGCCTAGCACATTCACGCTGCTCGTGTGTAGACGACACTCACGTGTTTCACCTCGAAACAGCACCGTTCTGTTTCTTTGCTTGATTGGTTGGTTTTGGCCTTTGGGGCCACCCCCAGTGGTGCTCAGGGGTTACTCCTGGCTCTGTAGTCAAGAGTTATTCGTGGCGGTGCTCAGGGGACCATATGGGATGCCGGGGATTGAACCAGGTCAGCTGCATGCGAGGCAAACCCCCTCCCTGCTGGACTGTCTCTCCAGCCCATGTTTTGATGTGTTGAGGTTTTCAATGATAACGTTTCGGGTAAAATTCCAAACCCTCAATTTCCTGTGAAGAAGCCTCACCCCCCACCCGGCCTGCAGGCACGCCGCCTCCCGAGGCTCGTTGCTCTGATACCTTCCCAGCTCCTGGGAGACCACAATCCAATTAGAAAATTGTGAGGCTCTTGCCAAAAAAAAAAAAAAAAAAAAAATCTCTGCTGTTTTATCAGAAAAAGGTTAATATCACAAAAAGCTCCCAGTCTTGTGCTAATGATAATTAAAACATGTTCCTTGAACATAATTAAAGAATGCCTTTGACTTAAATATAAGCAAATGAGTACATTTGTGCTCGGGCCACACAAATTCTAATTCAATAATGAGAATGTATAGTCACTCCCGCTTTGCTGCCCCTGACCAGAGTGGAACGCTCTGGAGAAACTCGGGGAGGCGCTCGTCCTGTCCCGTGCCCCCTCGACCGCGCCTGCCCCGAGGGGCCCCCCTCTGTCCCCTCACGCCCTCCCAGCTCAGGGTCCTGTTTGCTCCCAAATCCTGGCCCGTCTTTCCCCTCCCCCACACTCTTCCCCACCAGCGTCCCCGTGGCCTCTGGCCCATCCAGGACCCCTGCGACTGCCCAGAACCCCCCAGCTCCTTCTCCAGCCCCCCTGGGCATCCCTCCAGGACTCAGCCCTTCCCTCTGGCGGCACGGCTTCCCCTAGATGTCCGTGCACATCCCTCCTCTCTCCTCCTCTTCCCCAGGCTCTGTCCTCCCTCCCCTCAGGGGTGGCTCCGGCTGTGCTCCAGGGACCCTGTGCTGGGGATGCACCTGGTGTGCAGCAGACACACGGACTCTCCCTCTGCCCCCCTGTCAGCCCCCCACCTTTGAGTGAGCTCTGTATTCAAATGTGTCTTTCTTTAACACACCCTCCCCCATTGACATGGCATTTGGGGGTGGGGGAAGGGTTCTCCCAAGCTCGGCCCACCGACTGGTGGTTTGATGCAAGCACCCAAGGGTGAGGTGCTGCTGGGGCGCTGCCCCAGTGATTCTTGGGAGCCCCCAGGGCCATGCCCAGTGGTGCTGGGGAACCTCCAGGGTTGACTTGGGGAGGCTTAGGGGGGACCCTGGGCTGCACAGGATGGAACCAGGTTAACCCCTGTACATCTCTCCAGCCCGGCATAACATTTTCATCTGAAGTTAGTTTTCTTTAAGGATTACTGCTTCTTGTTCAGGTCACTAGAAAAAGCAGATATAAGTTTTATCTGCCACTTCATTGCTGTGTCTGTAGCATAAACTGCCTGGCAGAATCTTTTGTTTTTTCTTTTTGGGTCACACCTAGCGATGCTCAGGGGTTAATCCTGGCGCTGTGCTCAGAAATGACTCCTGGCAGTGCTTGGGGGACCATTTGGGATGCCAGGAATTGAACCCAGGTCGGCCGCATGCAAGGCAAACGCCCTACCCGCTGTGCTATCAGTCCAGTCTCCTGCCTGACAGAATCTTAACCTAATAGAATTCAGGAGTTCCTCTAATTCCTTGAGTATAATAAAAAGAAATTGCATATCTCTGTTTGTAGGCGGGCACTATTACCAGTTGGAAGCAATTCTTTTTTCAGTCTCCGCTGAGCCCTCAGTGTTGCTCATGATTTCCGGCTGTCTCGCTGGTGTTTGTCTCTGGCCTCATGCCCCTAAGTGACTGTCCCCTCGGCCTGCTTGCCCTGCTGCATGCATGTGGGACAGTGAAGAATCTGAATCTGAACTCTTCATTACAGTGAATTTTTTTTGTCTAGGCATCTTTACTGAGCCTCTAGGTTATTGTTTACTTTTCTGATCAGAATATTCACATGCTTGGATCAAAAGTACTTGCTTCTTAAGATCGTCTTGTGGTTATTTTGAGTAAGAATTTGATTAATATTAGAAGAAGATGCTATGTAACTTTATAGTTGTGTCTCTTTGCTTCTTTTGTATTTTGAATCATGTGACCCCCACAAATACCTAATAGCATAAAAATACAGTTGAATGAAAATCAGGAGATGTAGTTCAGCCGTAGAGCAATGCCATGCATTTGTGTGGCCCTCAGTTTTATCCCCACCCACCACCAAATTACATATGTGTATTACAATCACTGTATCACTGTCATCCCATTGCTCATCGATTTGCTCGAGCGGGCACCAGTAATGTCTCCATTGTGAAACTTGTTGCTACTGTTTTTGGCATATCGAATATGCCACAAGGAGCTTGCCAGGCTCCGCCATGTGGGTGGGATACTCTCGGTAGCTTGCCGGGCTCTCGAGAGGGGCAGAGGAATTGAACCCAGGTCGGCCGTGTGCAAGGCCCTACCCGCTGTGCTATCGCTCCAGCCCTATATGTGTGTAAACATGTTTATATATTTAAACGGAAAGTAAAATTAAAATTATACATCAGTATCCTTCTTTTACTAAAATGTTGTGTCTGCATAGATATATCTATATATGCATATGAATATGACTAGATTTTATTCTACGTATTTTACTCTAAATCATACACAATTATGTACATATTTAACCTGTGTATATATAAGATTATATGTTATGCTATGCTTTTTATATCAACTTGGAGTAAAATAATAAGTCTGTGCACGTATACAGGCTTATATGCAATGTGTATGTCTCAAGAAGAAACTGCAGAGGAACTTAGTATCTCTTCCTGATGGTGGGATTTCAGATGATTGGGAAAATACTGCATTTTTTGGCTTTTGTGTCTTTCCCTCATTTTACAGTGATTATATATTACATTAACAGTAAATGTTTATAATTATTACCATCATCAGAAGACCATAAATAACCAAAATATTTAGCTAAATTTCCCAAGGACAATAAAGAAAAAAGCAATCCTATATGAAGAGCTTACCCTGTATATGATAAAATGTCTCTTAAGAAATTTTACTGAAGCTGTGTCTTTTTCCTTCACGAACAGAGTTTTTCAGCTGATATCTTTCATGGATACCAGGTTACCCCGCTGCTCTAACGAGAAGATAGAGCTGGCAGTCCTGTGGTTCTTGGACCAGTTTCGTAAAACGTATGTTGGGGATCAACTTCAAAGAACCTCAAAGGTAGGTTTTCCCTGGAGACTTTTAAAAAGGTTATTAAAGATGAAGATACTCATTTATGTAAACTGATTGACATATTGGACAAATTTCTATGTAAGAAATTTAATTGGTCAATTGAAATGAATTGATTAATTGATACTGAAGTCAATGGAAGATCAATATCCTTGCTTTATGCCTAGATTTATCATAATTTGAAGACTGACTAGCCGAACTAAGGAATATTTTATAAAGCTAGTTCTTTAGTCACAATTGTTTTACCTAAATCTATTTTCATCTTATTGTTTTGTGTTTTAAAGTGGAAACAGAAGATTTACTCTGTTAGTAACTTTGGGCTTTTAAAAAACTGATGTGTATTTATTTACGTTTTTCAGTATATTCTTTCACACACTTTCTGGCGTGTTTTACGTGGTGTGATGAGGAATCAGGAGAGTTATAGATGTTTTTGAGAGATCACAGTGTAACTCTGATGAGGGTACAGTCATACCGTCATCTTTGAAAGTTTAACATCAGCAAGGTTAGATGATTTGA
Organism: Sorex araneus; assembly: GCF_027595985.1. NCBI lineage: Eukaryota > Metazoa > Chordata > Mammalia > Eulipotyphla > Soricidae > Sorex > Sorex araneus. The sequence goes on from NC_073303.1 coordinate 260,532,608, forward strand.
AGGCTGAATGATCAATTTTTGGGGGCATTTATTTCGAATTCTACTCAGATAGTACTACAACTCAATAAGTTTGTAAGAATTTTTTATTTTTTCTGGGATAGTAACTCTTTAAACTTAAGAATTCCTAGAGTATTCATATCTTCTTTGGATTTATAGTTTGCGTTCGCAATACAAAAGAATTTCATAATTCTTGAAAATTTCAGAATATGCTTTTTATATAGAATTGTATTTCTTTTTTGGCCCTGGGAAATTTAGCTCAATATTTAGGTTATTAATGGTTTTTTGATGATGATAATAATTATATACTAGTGTGAAAAATATTTTGTTTTGGTCACCCTTTAGGTAAAATTTTCTGTTTTTTATAAATAAGCTGTAGCTTGATGCTTTCTTTGTCAAGTGTACTATGATATTTTACTATGTAGGTTTACTATAAATATTAGTATTAGGCTTTTATTAAGTGAGACTACAGAGAAGAAAAAAGGGGGAACTAGAAATAAATGGTTCAGGTTGACAATAAGACAAATAAAATTAGAAAATAATTACATGACACCAAATGTATACAAGGGGCCTCTTTTTAAATCTCAAATGTGTTACTCTAAGTTGAGGATCAATCAAATTATGATGAATTGTTCAATTTCAAATGTAGCCAAATCTTTTTTTTTTCTTTTACAAAAAGTGAATACCTTTGCATCAGAATTAACCCAGCATCCATTTGATCCAGGCCAGATCAAAACCGTAAAATGGTGTAGAAATGCCGTCAAATTATCCTGTTGAAATTATTTGGACAAAAGTCTATAAAGTGAGACTAGTTATTTTAGAACAATTGGATTTTCCCATTTTTGCTGTATATATTGGACTGAGTGATAGCACAGCGGGTAGGGCGTTTGCCTTGCATGTGACCGACCTGGGTTCGATCCCTCCGTCCCTCTTGGAGAGCCCGGCAAGCCACTGAGAGTATCCCGCCTGCACGGCAGAACCTGGCAAACTCCCCGTTGCGTATTCGATATGCCAAAAACTGTAACAACAGGTCTCATAATGGAGACGTTACTGGTGCCCGCTCGAGCAACTCGATGAGCAACGGGATGACAGTGCTACAGTGCTACATTGTACCCTGTCTGGAAGAGTGCATTCCTAAAGTCCTTTCATTTCTCAGGCATTCCTACCACACAGTCCCAGAGTGGAACCCCGTTTTCCCATGTTCCTTTTCCTCGGGCGTCTGTGCGGCACAGAAGCGGTTTGGGGGGAACAGGGGGGTCCGTAATGTGTCCCTGGCACTCCCTAGTCTGCACAGTGAGTCTGAACACTGGGGTTATTCCCATTTTACAAGTTAAACAACCCGCCCGCAGACGTTACTAAGTCCCCCTTACGCTCTTTCTGGCAACCACCTAGAGGCGAGGCGGAAACCAGACTTCCGGTGAGTGAACACATTGTCGCATCCCACACCCGGGCCCGGGGGTGCCGTGCTCGCTGGCCGAGGCCGCTCACGCTCGGCCTCGTTTCTCCAGTGCAGAAGCGGGAGTGTGAGCCCTTCAGGACCGGCCCTCGCTCTCTGCCCTGCGGGTGCCACGTTCCCCTCGGCCCCCATGTCCCCCATGCCCTAACTCCTTGACCAGGCTCAGTGCTGAGCCTTGGAACGCAATGTCGCCTCTTCCCGGAGCTCTGCTGCTCTGAAACGCCCCTTCTCAGCCCCTCGCCTCCTCGGCTGCCGCTTCAGAGCTTCCCTGTGAGCGTCCCGTCCTTGTCACGCTGTCCTGAGCTCCTTTTTTTTTTTTTAACTAAAAAAAAATTTTGTTCCGGTGTTGGGATCACACTTGCGGGTGCTCAGGGCTTATTACACTTGGATCACTCCTGGCTGGGCTTAAGGGGATCAGGGGAGGTGCCAGGGATTGAATCCAGCTCAGCCTCATCCAAGGCAGGCATCTTACCCGCTGCCCCACCCTTTGGTCCCAGATCTTTTAACTCTCAAAAAGTCTTTTATGCCTTTCTATATGTGTAGCTTATGGTACCTAGTTTAACAATCATATTACCTGTAAATATCTGTTAATAGAACACGCAGGCTTCTGGCCCTTCACCCTCCTTAAATCATTATCACCCTCGGGGTGCCTGGCATACAACTTGTGGGGGGTTCTCTGTGCCAAGTAACCGCTGATGAACATGGGTGTTCAGTAGGCGGCTATTAAGTTTCCCAGCATGTATGATGGGAGACATGGCAGGGCAGGACTGGAGAAGAAACACAGAAAGGGACAGAAGAAACCATTCCGGCATCAGTGGACTAAAACACACCACATGGGATGAAAAATATTGCACACTGAAGAAATGCAAGGAAAGGGACCTTCACTAAAAGGCCCTTGTGGTAAAAGCGATCAGAGAAGAAAAACATTTGAAATGAACAGAGAAAACCACTCAGCACACGCGTGAAGGCAATTCCAGACAGTGAACGGTTGCTTTCTCTTCCAAACCTGGAGGCCAGAAGGCAGCCGAGTACCATGTTCACAGCGTGGACGGACCCAGTCACCCCAGTCACGGGGATTCCCAGGCCCACAAAGTGCCCTTTGGAAGCAATGGAAGCCTTTCAAAATTCCCAGACGGCGTGGACTTGAACGCAGGTGGGCCAGTGGTTGCAGCAGAAGTGGGTGTATGGGACAGCGACTGTGTAAAGAAACAACTTCTTCATGCCTGCATTGTCGCCACCAACCTCCTGGTGGAAGAGATTATGCAAGCTGGAACGTCTTCTCTCACGGGTTGAACTGAAGCTCATCTGAATTATGAACTCTGCAGATTTTTTTCTAAGAATAGAGCTATGGACATTTGTCCAAGCTTCAAGTGATTATCAAAGGAATTTTTCCCATAAGAAAAAGAATGCTGGCACCTATCAAGCTGAAGTTCTGAAATATAATTACAGTATTTCTTATTGCACTGATATATTCATACAGCAGGCCCTTTTACTCAGCAGGATGTTTTATCTGAAGTGATTAAAAAATACACATGTCAAAAATACACAGGGAGACAGAAACAGGGAGAATACATGGCTAGAAAAGCTACCCAGAGTACTTGGGGATGAAAGGAAGTGACTTCTGAGAAAACCGATGCTACTGAAAATCAGAAAATAAAGGACTGGAGCGATAACACGGTGGGAAGGGAGCTTGACTTGAACGTGACCAACCTGACTTTGATCCCCAGCGTCCTGTATGGCCCCCAGCCCCAGTAGGAGTAAATTCCTGAGTACAGGGCCCGGAGTGAGCCCTGATCACTGGGAGTGTGGCCAGAGAGACAAACCTGTAAATAAGAACAAACATATAACATCTAAAGAGACTTTAATTAGTGGTCAGCTCTCTACCAAGAAGGGTCTAGATAACTTTCCTAAGTGAATTTTACCAAACATTCAAATAATATCAGTCGTCCACAAGTGCTTCCGAAAGTCTAAGGGGAGGGAACACTTCCTTCCCCCGGCTCGGCGGGGCCGGCTTGCCCCGCTGGCAGAACCAGGCTGGCAGAGACATCACAACTCAAGGAAACTGCGTGCCACGCTCGCATGGAGGTAGATGGAAAAGGCTTTGTTGAGCAAACTGAATCTAGTGGCCCACAGATGCTCTCCCCTGTGGTTAATAGCAGGACAGAGCTGCCTTTCGACTTGTATTAAACATTGTTCAAGGAATGCTGATTAGAGAAATTGGGCAACAAAACGAAATAAAAGGTACCTGGATTGGAAAGGAAGAGGTGAACTGTTTCTCTTGGCAGATGAAGTGGAAAATACTAAGAGTACGGTCTTAAAAAAAAAAAAAACCTACTAAAACTAGTAATAATAATAAAAGTGCATTCACCGGACAGATGATCAATGCAGAGGTCAATTGGATTTCTATAAATACTTCCAGTAAGCAACCTGAAAACGAAGTGAACGAAACGTTCTGTTTATAATAGCGTCAGGAAAGAACTTCATGCACAGAAGCGAGTCTTTTAAAAATACAAAAATTAAATACCGGAAACTACAAAACATCATGGAACAAATTTAAAGGGGAAAAAAAAATCTAACAAATGAAAAGATGCTGAGGCTGGTGGTGAGAGTCAGTGCTGAGCTGGCGGTGCTGCCTCCCCACCCTGTGCCCGCCCCGCCCGGACCCGCAGACCCGACACCGTCCATCAGGACAGCCGCAGCTGTCACCTCTGCAGAAACTGTCAGCTTATCCTGAGACTCACGTGGAAGTTTCAGAGAACCGGGCCTTCCTTGCTCCTCGCTGCCTCCCTGTGTCCACGGACACACACATACACACACACAGAGACAGACACCCAGCTTTCCAAGTGAGAACTGGGCCTGGACACACGCACACACACACACACACACACACACACACACACACACACACACACACACCGTTTCCAAGTGCTCTGGCTTCACACACACACACACACACCGTTTCCAAGTGCTCTGGCTTCACACACACACACACACACACAGTTTCTGAGCGCTCTGGATTCTCTCTCTCTCTCTCTCTCTCACACACACACACACACATACACACACACACTGTTTCCAAGTGCTTTGGCTTCGAAGATAGCCTGCATCTGTGAGCAGTTGGAGCGCACGCGTGCGTGTGCACACACACACACACAGACACCCCGCTTTCCAAGTGAGAACCGGGCCTGCACACACACACACACACACACACACACACACACACACACACTCCATTTCCGAGTGTTCTAACTTCGCAGATGCCTGCGTCTGTGAGCAGGTGGAGTGCGCGGGTCCCGGCGAGGGCTGGCAAGGACGGTTTTCTCCAGAGAAGATGCCCACCACACACACACACACACACATACACACACACACACACACACACATGTGCGGGTCCCGGCGAGGGCTGGCGAGGACGGCTTTCCCCAGAGAAGAGGCCCACAAGGCCAGAGGCCTGCCTGTTGGACTGGTTGTTACTGGTTGTTGCTTTGGGTTTGGGGCCACACCCAGAGGTGCTTGGGGGGGACCCTGTGATACCTGGGTGCTGAGTCCAGCGTGCCCAGGGAGTGGGATGGCAGCCCAGAAGTCCAGGCAGTGGGGGGGAGGGGGCAGCCTGGCGTTGGCCGTCGGGGCGGGGAGCCCTCTGTTCCTCACGCGTTCGGCCCTGCTCTTCCCTGCGGCTCTGAAAGTTCCCCGACAGCTCAGCAGGGAGGGCCTGTTCGGGCACTGTTCGATGGGTCGGGGGGCCCAGTTGGGGGGGAGCGTGCAGCTTCGTGGTCCCGGCCCCTCCCTCCGCACCCTCAGAAGTGCCCCTGTGAGGTGGGCCAGTCGGAGCCACGCGTGTGGAGGAGTGTCTGGGGTGGGTTTGAGTCGACCTGCAGAGTGGCCGCTGCCCCCCCCCCCCCGGGCTCCGGAGCAGAGACGGGGGTGGGGCCATGTCGGCCTGTGGGGCTTGGGCTGTGGCCGGGCCCTGGCTCTCCTGCCCGAGCCGAGTACAGCGAGAGAGCAGCAGATGGCATTCTCTCCCTGCGCTTCCGCCCCTCCTGCTCCAGGCTCTGCGGCCCTGGCAAGCCGAGCCCGAGAGCGCGCGCTGGGATAATGAAACCGGAAAGCTGGTCACGGGAGTGGATTCCCAACCTGCTCGGGCCGGGACGCCGGCTCTCTCCTCGCTGCGGGCACCACACGGCAGGAAAGGGGCTGCGGGAAAGGCAGGAACAAGAGAACCACCTAGAATACACACTCTGCTGTACAAAACAGGTCGCGGCTTTAAAACATTAAAAAAATAATAAAAAAAACATTAAAAAAGACTACTAGGGGCTGGAGAGACCGGTCTGTGCAGCAGGGAGGCCGGGTGCCTTGCAGGCGGCCCACCTGGGTCCGATTCCCGGCATTCCCTCCACTGCCAGGAGGGATTCCTGAGCGCAGAGCCAGAAGGGACCCCTGAGCACTGCCAGGTGTGCCCCCCCAAAATAAATCAATAAAATAAAATAAATAAAATAAATCAATAAATCAATAAAATAAATCAATAAAATAAAATAAAAACTGGAGGGGGTCTTAAAAGAAGCAATCCACTGAAACTATTCTACTATAGAATTATTTTAAAATACTCTACTGTTAAAAGTGTCTCTTGCAGGTTATAGGGAAAAAGTACGTGTGACAGTTAAAAATCAGCTTTTGAGGGGCTGGAGCGATAGCACAGCGGGTAGGGCGTTTGCCTTGCACTCGGCCGACCCGGGTTCGATTCCCAGCATCCCATATGGTCCCCTGAGCACCGCCAGGGGTAATTCCTGAGTGCAGAGCCAGGAGTAACCCCTGTGCATCGCTGGGTGTGACCCAAAAAGCAAAAAACAAACAAACAAACAAAAAAATCAGCTTTTGAAGCTGGGATGTCAGAGAACGTGATAGTGTCTTGGAATTTTCACTGCCAAGTGCTTTTCAACTTTGCAAACTTAAGTTCTAGGCCCCTTTCACCTTTAGTGTGTAGATATACCATAGTCTGTTGCTGTGGTCATGTTATTAGCCCTAGTTAGGTTTTTAATTATTGAAGAATGGTTAACGCTTCTATTCTAAGTCTCACACTGTTGGGTTGTGCCCCTGCCCCGAGACGCATCCTTTCACTTCCCAGATGGACATTTATCACGCGTCTGTTTCATACGTCAGTGTTCAGGTAGAGCCTCTTACAGGCAGATTTCTCTTCCCTCCTTTTCACTTCATCTTGCATGAGAGAAGTAGATCTGCCAAGTTATACTTCCCGGCACTAACTCTCTGAATGCATGAAGTGTTGATTCATTCAGGATCACGTCCCAGGCGAGGCAGTGCGGAGCAGGGACACCTAAACTTACACACTTTGTAATGAGGATTTTAATGTGAGTTGGAGGTGTGAAGGGCTTAAATCGGAAAAATGAGCACTTCTCTGTGTATGCACGGGCTGCAAATCAGATACGCTGTTATTTGGGTGCAGGTCTCCTGTGGGCCTGGGGCCAGGGTTGTAGGTCAGTGGTTGCTCACTTGCCGTGCAGGAGGAGGCCCGGGCTCTGACGGGGGGCACTGCAGATGATGCAGATCTCTGATGCCAGTCCTGCAGGGAGGGGGTCAGGCCACACCCAGGGCACTCGGGGGCTGCTCTGTGCTCTGCGGTTGCTTCGGGGGGTATTCACTACCCGGTGCCAGGGATCAAAGCGGGGTCAGCCGTTGAGCCGTGGGTCCAGGCCTTGACCCGGAACTCGATCTCGGAACCGCCATCATCCTGGTTGTCGCATTACTTAATCTGGTACCTCTCCACCTCTCCCCTGTGCCCGCACTGAACTGGGCCGGGAGAATGCAGAGATAAAGAGTCCTTGTGCGTGCTTGGGAGAGCATGTGCTTCCTCAGAGCATTTTTGATGTGTATCGTTTTCCATTTATTTCTGATGGTTGTAAATTTTAAAGTGACACCGAAGTCACTTGTGCGCTTTGATATCCGTTCACAGAATGTGCAGAGTAAAACTCCACGTGTGGATTATACGTGTCGCTTGGGGAGCCTTTCTCTTGATGCATTTTTTTTTTAAAGATGGAAAGCCATCATTTCTTTCCGTTAAAATTATTTGTATCCCAACTTGTGGCCTTTGAACATTTTTCTCATTCCCAAAAACTGCTGTGCGAGGGTAATACAGTGCCACGGTGAGTCACTGAGCTGTATCTCTGGAAGGCTATCAGCACTAGAGAACTCAATTGTAAAGAGTTTCCAGTTATTAAATGTTCGGGTGTCTTTTCTGTAGACCCTGACTGGTCAGTAGCCTCCATAGGCATCATTGGCGCCAGGCCTAGGTGGTCTCACAAACGGAACGGGAGCCTAAAGTATACGTTTCTGCCTGTGAGAAAGAGCCCGTGGTGTCACCGTATCACACCCAGGGTCTGTGATGTCTGTGCACACGTGCACACCTGTGTGCTGATAAAGATATGGATGCAGGGGGGCGTGGGGGAGTATGTGTGCATTCTGCCTTCATCTCCTGGATAGTCGGTGCTTCTGGGATCAGGATGGACGTCCTCACAGGTGTCCCAGAACCTGCCAAACCCGTACGGACACCTTTCTGTGATGGAGAGGCTCACTCCGATTACAGCAGTCTTGGGGTGGGGTCTGCTGTTTTCCCGAGATGTGAGTTAGAGAGATTGGACAGCGGGCAGGATGCTTGCCTTGCATGCGGTTGATCTGGGTTCGATCCCTGACACCCCCTAGGGTCCCCCGAGCCCTGCCAGGAGTGATCCCTGAGAGCAGAGCCAGGAGCAAGCCCTGAGCACGGCGGGGTGTGGCCCCAAATCAGAAGAGACAAAAGCAAGGAAATAAAATGCATGAGTTGCCGCGCGAAGTCCAGAGGGGCAGGCCAGCGTGGTCCTGGGGGTCTGAGGTTAACGTTTCCGGGCAGGCCGGTTCCATCCTGGGCGTCCCAGGCTGGGGCTTCCTGTGGCGTCTTCTGCAGTTTCCTGCGAGGATGTGTTTACTGGTGATGTGGGTGCTAAACCGCGTTATCTTATTATTTAGTGTCAAAGCAGTTATCAAAGAGAACCCCTGAAAGTATTTTCTCTCCCTGCACATAATTGCTTTAAGTGGCTTGCTTGAAGGAAATCCAGATGAGAGGCTGAAGCCGCTGCCGCTGCAGAAACCCCGGGGCCACTCGCTGTTGGTAACGAAGCCACTGGCCCGTCTCTGCTCCCGTCCCTTCCAGGAATGCTCAGCATCTATTATGTATCAGGGTGACTTGGTGATCAGCCCAAGTAATGAAAGCCGGACAGCTACAAGTTTGTAAATAAACACGGTGAAATATCGCCAAAAGATTTTTTAGATTCCCAAGACAGTGGCGGTAGATCAAATTTTTTTCTTAGAAAATATAATGAGGAAGATTGTGGATCATTCTGTTTGTAACATTTTTTTTTTTTAATTCTCCTACTGGTATTTTTTTTTAAATTCTCCTACAGGTACCACCTCCCAGCGGGGAGGACGTTTGCCTTGCATGAGACTGATGGGGACTTGATCCTCAACATCCCAAAGGGTACCCCGGGCACTGGCAGGGGTAATTCCTAAGTGCAGAGCCAGGAATTGTCTGAGCATCGTCAGGTGTGACCCCCCCCTCCGAAAAGTAAAATAAAAAATAATATAGTTCTCCTATTAATAACTTATATACTGACACAGTTGCTATTTTTAGAGTAAATATAAGCAATAATCATAGACTGTTACTTCCCAGGCACATTAATATTTGAAGAAAAGATATATCAAGCCTGAGAATGAGTCTGGTACTAATTATTTATATAGTAGGTGTATGTGGGTGTTCTCAAATATATATTGTTCATTACTGACTCGTGTTCTTCTCTAATAACTGGAAAGACAAATTAACAACATAAACTAATTGATACATGTGTACAGACAGCAAACCTGAATTTCAGGCGACTAGCTTATGTATATTATTGGAACGATGAAAAACAAGCTAAACACCAGAATATTGGAAAAATAATGAAATTAAATTAGGACCGACGAGGCAGTGACAGCGGTGAAGGCACTTGCCTTGCTCATGGATGAGTCTGGTTCAATCCTATACTGCATGCGGTTCCCAGAGCCCCACCAGGAGTGAACCCTGAGCACAGACCCAGGAGTAAGCCCTGAGCACCGCCTTGTGTGACCCCCCAAAAAACAAACAAAGAAAACAAAAAGATGCAGAGATCCTTGAGGCTGAGATGGCAGTGCAGGAGTTCAGACGCTGGCCCTGTGCAGGGTCCCCAAAGCACTCCCAGGACTAAGCTCTGAGCACCACAGATGTGGTCTCAGCAACCCCCAGATATATTCACTGCATGAGATAGACATATCGGATCCTAATCAGACAGCAGAGCTCTCCATGATTACGACAGACAGCGTTGTCTTCGTGATTCCTGTCTCCAGGCCCTCCCTGCTGGGGGTGTGACGGGTACTGGGGACGTTCACTCCGCTCCAGTCAGGAGCACTGAACTTGGACTCAATCTGAATGCCACTGCTTGGATTCAGGGCAGCCCTTCGACGGCCGTTTCGCGGGCCTGGCACAGTTGGCAGTTCACTGGCTGCGTTTGCTTTAAAATGGATAGGCACAAATCTTTCTCCCCCTGGATCCCAGCCTGAGTCCTACGGATTTTGGCCCCGGGACGCCTCATGGACAGTGTGCACGAATTCGAGAGTCCTACTGATTCCGGAGAGGCGCGTGTGCAGAAAGCTGCTGGTTTTCCCAAACTCGCTGCCTCTCGTTTACGCAGCGTGAAGCCGCCAGAGGAAGGGAGCTTTCGGTCCTGTGGATGGTTAATAGTTGATGTTTATATTCCACTCGGTGCACTTATTTATTTTTTTTTCTTGCCTGTGAAAGGCCAAAAATTTTTTAGCTTAAACAAAGGATAAATGAGCATCCTCAGTAAGGCTTCTTTCCTGTCCTCATGATTAATGATCACTGAGCACTTTTGAAAGATTAGCATTTTTCAGAGCTGCTAAAAAATATACTGTTTTATTTAATTACAAGAAAGTAAAGGCTCTTCATACTGACAGGTGGTGGAAATTAGCAGGCAGTTTTGAAATTGTGCTGTGCACGAGAAATTAGATCTCATTTTAATTCTGCTTTTCTCAACTAGCAAATGAGGTTAATGCCATACATATTCAGCTGATATGGATGAAGAAATTGATATAAAGTAGATCAACATAGCTACAGGGCGAGATTAATTTATAGGTAAAGAGGCAGTGATAAATGAAAGTAATGTAGTGGTGGTCACTAAACTCCTCTGCCATAAGGGATTCAATAGTGTTAGTCGCTCATTAAAGGCGTTGTCGGGTGCACCGAATAGAAATTTGAAAAGGAATAGCCAACTAACCCCTAATTATCAAAATACAGAAAATACTAATTATACCTTAATTAGCTTTTCTTTTAATGTACTGAAATTTGTTACTTTTTGTCTGGCGCAAATGGATAGTTATATCAACAATAAATAGGTTGTTTTAATAACTTTCTTTTACCTCTGGGAAAACTACACTCCAATTTTTAATATGCAATAATGCTTCTCTCTAGCCTGTAGGAGATGAAAATTATTAAGTAGCTTTATTTTTTTGATGATTTTACAGCAGCTTTGGGAAGAATTATTTCACCATGCATCAATTACTTTTAATTGAACTGAATATTTTTCAGATTGTACCAAATGCCTCTCATTTAAGTTTAGCACTTAGAGTTTAAGAAAGCATCCTAATGAGATCTGCATGTAACCTCTGTCACGTGTTATAATAAAGTAAGGAGGATTATTTATTTCGAATTTCTGAAAGGCGACCCGGGGCAGACACTGTAAAGGTGCCCCCTTACTCAGGTCCTGCTGGACAGTGCTGGAGGGGGGAAAAAAGCCGATATTTTAGCAACTTGGCTTGTGGGGTTTTATTCTTCCAAATTAGGGAGGTGTCAGAGATCCCAGAGAAGAAATGATTTGTCTGTTTGGAACCAAGACCCGGAGTGCCACGGGAGCAGCGTGGGCACCAGTGAAGCCCCCCACCCCTTCCCCAGCCCTCCTTCTCCTCTCTTCCTGCCCGTGGGCACAAACCCTTCGGATTCTTCTGCTCTGACCAGTTTTCTACCGAGTAACGAGAAACTTTCATAGAGAGTGGAGAGGCTTAAGTACCAAGAGTGACAGGAACCAGGCAGGAAAAAAGTACAAGTAACGGTTACTTGGACTTCTTACTTGGACGGGAGTAACCCCTGTCACTGCTGAGAAGACAGAACAATTTTTTTTTAATTCTCTATACATTCAGTATAATAAGAAAAGTCTGCCTGAAACCATTTTTATGCCATCACTGTAAATTTTTTTTTTTCTTTTTGGGTCACATCCGGCAATGCGCAGGGGTTACTCCTGGCTCTGCGCTCAGGAATTACTCGTGGCGGTGCTCGGAGGACCATATAGGATGCTAGGAATCAAACCCTGGTCGGCCGCGTGCAAGGCAAATGCCCTACCCGCTGTGCTATCGCTCCAGCCCCCCATCTCTGTAATTTTTATGTCATCTCTGTAATTCCTGATCTTATATTGGAAAAACTAGTTGGTCTCAGGTTGTTCTGTTTCAGGGGGTGTGTGCGGAGTTTGGAAACGCTCCCCTTGACGTGAGCACCCCACATCCCCGCCGTGTCCCAAGCCAGGAGGAACTGGTGGCTGAGACAGTTTGGTTCTGAACAGGCTCCTGAGAGAGACGCGAGTGTGACTTTTGGCCTCCTCAGACCTGGCACTCGTTCAGAATATTTGCTTTTCTACTCTTGCTTTCAGTGCTTATGTGGGACTTGCGTTTTTCCTCCCTCGATTTCTCCTCCTCGACTGTTCTCCGCGGGGCTCATCAACTGGCTGCTGCATCTCTGCCCTTTACCTGGGGCTTGGCGCCAAACCTCTCCAAATTCGTTTTTCTTGTCAGCAAAAAAGAAAAAAAATGGTTTTGGTGCTGAGTTTTAGCAGCATATTACGCCAGCATCCCTCATCTGTCCGTGTTGTTTCTCCTACCGGAAAACATCAGATCTGCAGTTCGCCCGCCGGGGAGGGGGGGCATGAGGGGGAGGAGGCTCACTGGGGAGAGGCGGGAGGAGGGGGACACTTCCCGGTTCACCCAGACCCCAGCCTAGCACCGCCATGGACATAAGCGTAGCACAGGGACTGGGGAAACAGCTCGAGGGCCTGGGGGCCGAGTTCCATCCCTGGCACCGGGAGTATGACCCCGGGAACACCACTGGGCCGGCTCTGCTGACCACCGAAACTGCGGGGCCACCGAGAGGTCCCAGCATTGCTGAGCTTGAGCCACACTGGCCCTCACTGGGGCCCCGCTTTGAACAGCCTGTTGGGGGTGGCCCCAGGGCCTCGGAGCACTGCCTGGGGAGCACCTCTCCAGAAGCGGTCTACTCATTGTGTAGGCGTGCCGATGGAATAAGCATGTGCAAAAATGAGCTGGAAGCTAAGAAGCTTGGCTCCTCGCTCTGCGTTCCATGAGCGACTCACACACTGCCCCCCCACCCCCGCCACCCGCCCGAGAACCGTTCAAACAGTGACCTGGAGAGAACAGCAGGAGCCCTTCCCGAGGGCTCAGGAGGGACACTCACGGGCCGGGTAGCCCTGTAGCACTGCCATCCCCGTTGTTCACCGATTTGCTCGAGCGGGCACCAGTAATGTCTCCATTGTGAGAATTGTTGTGACTGTTGTTGGCATATCGAATACAACACAGGGAGCTTGCCAGGCTCTGCCGTGCGGGCGGGATACTCTCGGTAGCTTGCCAGGCTCTCCGAGTGGGCCAGAGGAATCAAACCCGGGTTGGCCACGTGCAAGGCAAACGCCCTACCACTGTGCTATGGCTCCAGCCCTAAGGCCTGGGAAAGGTTTGGGTGCGGAGCTGGGGCCGGCCCCGCCTGTCACACTCGGAGACTCTGCCTTCCTGTGGGATCGTTTCCCTGCTGAGCTTCTGGCCCGGGGGAGGGGGAGGGGGTGGGAAGGAAAGTGGTGACATTGTCCCCTGCATGCCCAGCGGCGTGCGACCTCTCGGGACCCCAAAGCGTCTGTGTCCCGTGCCTGGGCGCAGTCCCCGGGGGTCTCGCCCACCCTCAAGCCCATTTCCGCCCTTCAGGCTCACGTGACAGGTAACGAGAAGATGAACACTTGGAAGAATTTTGGCTGGCCTGCCTGCCTCCTGCCCCCAGGCCCCTTTCTTCCTCCTTTCTCTCCTTTAAAAAAAATTTTTTTTTTATTTGTTTTATTTCAGGCACCCTGATTTACACTACAGTTACTGACAGGTTTCGTGCATGAAACATTCCAGCCCTCCTCCCCCCCGCCCCCAGAGTGGGCAGAGGAGAAATGTGTTTTTTGTTTTTTGGGTTTTTTTGCTTTTTGGCTCACACCTGGCAGTGCACAGGGGTTACTCCTGGCTTTGCACTCAGGAATCGCCCCTGGCGGTGCTCAGGGGACCATATGGGATGCTGGGAATCGAACTCAGTTTGGCCGCGTGCAAGGCAAACGCCGTACCCGCTGTGCTATCACTCCAGACCCCCAAAATGTGTTATTTTAAGGATGAAATTTTTTTAAGTCAAACATCTTGTTATGTCGGGGGGGAGGGGTGTAGTTTTGTTTTTAAAGAAAACCATAACTTGGACTAAATGCCCTGACTGTAGTTTTCAGAGGACCCCTGATCCTGGTGTGTGTTACACGGCTGGTGATCAAGGGACCCCTTAGCTTTTGCAAATTAATATTTTTTAAGAAACAATGTCAGATGCTAGTAAGACTGGGGTAGAAGCCACTTGTTATTGTTGTTGTTGTTGTTGTTATCTGTTTCTAGAATGAGATTGTTGGGTTTAGTTCCCTGTTTTGTCTTGTCCCTGTTTAGTACCTTGTGGTTTTAGGCAACTGTATGATCCTTCTGAGGTGTCTTTCTCTTCATCTGGGAAGTGGGGGCAGTAGGGAAGTTGCTACCCTAAGACAGTTATGAGACCCGTGTCCCCTAGCCAGCGTTGGCCCTGGGCCTGCCCACTCACCGTTGGCTGCCGTGCCGGCGACATGGACAGCCACGAGAGGTTGAGGACACGGAAGGTGACTGTCGCAGCTGCCCATCGGCCCACCAGAATGGCTTTGGGGTGGCAAACTCCTCGACTTGGAATGGGAGAGACGCAGCTGTAACACACGTGAGCACTTTCTAAGCTGCTTCCCGTACTGAACGAGCTCCTGGGAAAAGAGAATTTAGCATGCCGGTAGCACTTTGTGGTTTTTATTTATTTATTTATTTTTTTGCTTTTTTGGGTCACACCCAGTTTTGCACAGGGGTCACTCCTGGCTCATACACTCAGGAATTACTCCTGGCGGTGCTCGGGGGACCATATGGGATGCTGGGAATCGAACCCGGGTTGGCCGCGTGCAAGGCAAACGCCCTACCCGCTGTGCTATCGCTCCAGCCCCGTTGGTAGCACTTTATAATAAATTATCCCCCCCCAAATAAATGTGGGAAAAGCCCCCACATGGTATGAAAGCAGACACATTCCCTCACCATGTGGCAGCCTGGGGGGAAAACCCCTGGATTTGGCAGACGTAGGAGCTTGGCGGATTCAGGGTGTGAGGACGCCCTGCCTACAGTGCTCCCGAGCACTGACCAGAGTCACTTCCTGGAAACCTCCTTGGGCTGTACAGGACACACCCCAGGATGCTCGGACAGTTCCGAATCTGAGCACTGACTCAGCCAGACTCACGGGACCCTCACGGGCCCCTCCTCGTCACACCTGCACCCCTCCCGAGTCCATAGGCAGGGGGGAGGCGGCCGGACTGTGCAGGGCAGTGGGGAGAGGGGGCCGGGGCCCAAGGCTTGGTGCCGGGTCACAGCCTGTCCTACTCCCGGGCCTCGGTCACTAGAGGACAGTCGGAGTGAGTTCTCACACGGGGACAGAGACCGCACAGGGGACCCTCACGGGAGTGTAAGAGCGTGTGGTGCTCAGTGACTAGACCCGGGTACGGAGGAGGGGGAGGATACTAAAAATAGGCTGCTAAGAAACGCAGATGAAGCCCCTGCCTGCAATCTCGTCCTCACACCAGGTGTGCGGAGACGCCTATTGGCCTATTGACTTTCTCCTGCGTTGCCATCCATACTCTCTCAGAGCCACCGCCTACAGCGGTCCCAGGAAGCTGTCTATTAAGGGGACTGCCGGTCGTTGGAGCAGTATGTTTTAATCAACGTAATGGGTTATCAGAAAGCCACATTGTTAGCTTTTTGACTAATTAAGTTCAGTTTTAACTTTTTTTTTTTTTTTGCCACAGCTCTGTTGGATTCACCTCCAAGGGACAGGATGTCTATAGATTAAACTGAGATTAAGAATTTGTACATGACCCAAGGACAGGAGAGACAAAGACCAGCAATATTGCTTTATGGTCGGCAGCCTGCCTTATGAGCTGGGGGAGAAGGCGGCTGGGATGGAGAAGGGATCCCTAAGTCAGTGGGGTTGGAGGGGTCGCTCGGGGTGGGAGATGTGTGCTGACGGTAGGTAAAGGACCAAAAGTGATAACCTCTCCGTGTCTGGATTGCAAACCACAGTGCCCCAAAGGAGAGAGAGAGTATGGGGGAAACTGTCTGCCATAGAGGCAGGGGGAGGGGCTGCAAAGGAAGGGGGGATACTGGGGACGTTGGTGGTGGGGAATGTGCACTGGTGGAGGGATGGGTGTTCCATCATTGTATGACTGAAACTCAAACATGAAAGCTTTGTAACTGCATCTCACAGTGATTCAATAAAAAACAAATAAATACAAAGAATTTGTATGTAGACAATTTAGGGGAAGCACCTGGAGTGATCAGCCTTTGTGCCGATCCTTCTCAAGCCGCTATCAACAAAATTCTTCACGAAGAATTCATTCTAGTAAATATTGGCTTTCCAGTAAACATAGTTCATCAGCCACTTCGACAAGTCATATACGTTATTTGGGAAAAATAGATGGACGTAAGACTTATTTGTATAAACAATCCTTTTCATGACCTCGTGTGGAATTTATAGAACAACTGAAATTTTATACATCTGTGTTTTCATTGGGACCTTGCAGTTTCTGTCCAAGCCAAATACATAGACATTTTTACATTTAGCCTTTTTTAAAACAAGCTGTCATAGAATCTGTTCTCTATGTTAAACTGAAATTTTGACTTTCAAAGTAATGATACTGTTGTTTTTCTCCCAGTTTATTTTGTATAATCTGTTTCTCCCTCATCTTTTTTGCTTCAGATTAACCAAATTAGATAAACTTACAGCATTAAATTCCTTAAAAATATTCATTTTCAAGAGCCAGGGACTTGGCTCAGCAGTAGAGCACTTGCCTTGCATGGAGGAGGCTCTGGGTTTGAGCTTCAGCATGAAAGATGAGAAGGGAGGGTAGAAAGAGAGAGAGAGAGGGAGAGGGAGAGGGAGGAGAGAGAGAGGGAGAGGGAGAGAGAGGAGTGGTGATAAACAAAAAGTTCACTTCCAGTATGAAAGTGTAGTTAGTGTAAGTAATGTGAAAAGCAGAGAGAACTTTGTTTATAAAGTGTTAATTCCAGGGGTATATTAAAGTGTGTAAGATAGGGGCTGGAGCGATAGCACAATGGGTCGGGCATTTGCCTTACACGTGGCCAAGCTGGGTTCGATTCCCAGCATCCTATTCCCAGCATCCCACTCCAAGCACTGTCAGAGTGATTCCTGAGTGCAGAGCCAGGAGTAACCCCTGAGCATCGCTGGGTGTGAACAAGAAAGAGAGAAAGAAAGAGAGAAAGAAAGAAAGAAAGAAAGAAAGAAAGAAAGAAAGAGAGAGAGAGAGAGAGAGAGAGAGAGAGAAAGAAAGAAAGAAAGGAAGGAAGAAAAGGAAGGAAGAAAGAAAAGAAAGGAAAGAAAGAAA
This sequence comes from Sorex araneus, assembly GCF_027595985.1. Classification (NCBI taxonomy): domain Eukaryota; kingdom Metazoa; phylum Chordata; class Mammalia; order Eulipotyphla; family Soricidae; genus Sorex; species Sorex araneus. The sequence goes on from NC_073303.1 coordinate 260,549,933, forward strand.
GAGAGGAAGAGAGAAAGAAAAAGAAAGAAAGAAAGAAAGAAAGAAAGAAAGAAAGAAAGAAAGAAAGAAAGAAAGAAAGAAAGAAAGAAAGAAAGAGAGAGAGAGAGGGCCGGAGCGATAGCACAGCGGGTAGGGCGTTTGCCTTGCATGCGGCCGACCCAGGTTCGATCCCCGGCATCCCATATGGTCCCCCAAGCACTGCCAGGAGTAATTCCTGAGTGCAGAGCCAGGAGTAACCCCTGAGCATCGCTGGGTGTGACCCAAAAAGCAAAAAAAAAAAAAAAAAAAAAAGAAAGAAAGAAAGAAAAAAGTATAAGATCAGTTAAACAAGTTATGGTGCTGCGACAGTTTCTTTTTACACCAGGATAGCTGATTATCAGTGGCTCCGGGGACACTGCCAGAGGTAAGGGGCTCCCGTACACCTGCCTCTGACTCAGATCTCCTGCGCTGCACATGGCCTCCCGAGCACGGCCAGCGAATAAATAGCACTGTCGCACTGTCGTCCTGTTGTTCATCGATTTGCTCGAGCAGGCACCAGTAATGTCTCCATGGTGAGACTTGTTGTGACTGTTTTTGGCATATCGAATATGCCACGGGGAGCTTGCCAGGCTCTGCCGTGTGGGTGGGATACTCTGGGTAGCTTGCTGGGCTCTCCGAGAGGGGCGGAGGAATCGAACCCGGGTCGGCGGCGTGCAAGGCAAATGCCCTACCCGCTGTGCTATCGCTCCAGTCCAGCAAATAAATAACGCATGATACAAATCTAAGGTCCCCCAAGGATCGGAGAAGACAAACTAAAATGTGAGCGGTGCTTATCTGGGCATCGTCCTCACCGGCCTCCCCTCCTGAAAAGCTCCCGTCTGAAGGGTAGTTTCTCTCCGTCCAAGGGCGTGGCGAGGCCAGAGCGATGGGAGAGCAGGGGTGGCGTTTGCCTTGTACATGGCCCACCCGGGTTCGATCCCGGCCTCCCATACAGTCTCCCGAGCTCGCCAGGAATGAAGCCAAGTGCCTGGCAGGTCAGTGTATGGAAGGGAGGGAGGGTGCTGGAAGGACCCTGCTTGCTGGCCGCTGATGAGCTTGAGTTGGCGGAAGCTCTTTCCCGGGGGACGCAGGGCGGGGATGGAGACTCCCGTGGACGGGGAGGACTAAGTGCAGATCCCGGGGCCTCTCACGGAGGAGACGTGGGGAAGGAGCCATGAGGAGGTGTTTTTAGGAAGCGCTCCAGCTTGTACAGTTTTGTTGGTGGGGATCATTTCAGTTGACTGTGAGAAATATTCAGCCAGAGGGTCATGTCCCCCCCTTCGGTCTGTGCCCTGGAGGCCCAGGACGGTGGACCATGAGGGCCTTCCCGGGAAGCCCTCTGCCCTGCAGCTGGAGAATCGCGTACTCGGCACCCCTCAGCCCAGGACAAGCTAGGGGGCACCCAGGGGTGGCTGCCCTGTGATCTAGTGACCCGTGGAAATCTGCTCCCGGGAGAGCAGCCGTCTCTGTTGTTTACCGCTGGGAAATTCAGTACAAGCACTCGATGGCTTTCATCACTATGAAATTCGAAGCCACATGGAAAAGGGCTTCTTTGAGGATGTTAGTGGAAGACCTATGCACAATATTTAATACTTAGTGAGAACTCGGCTGTGGAAAAGTATTATGAGGAAATTAACCAGGATGTTCATTTTTTTTCTGTTAATAGCTAGGAAACTTTTTTAATTCTCCTCTGCTTTTCTGTACTTTGCAGCATTATTTCTTATTAAAGGGAACATTTAAAAAAAAGCCATCTCTGTTATATAGCTGCACTATTAACCTGATTATAGATGAAAGTCTAAGGATTTTCACATTATTTTCTGCCAGATTTTTTGCATGTTACAGAGTCTGCTAAATGCATTGAAATTTACTATTTTGAATCTTATGGTTTTTCATCTCTTAGGTCCTCATTGAGTTTTAAGAATTTTAGCATCATGCTTATATTTTTTTTTTCTTTTTGGGTCACACCCGGTGATGCACAGGGGTCACTTCTGGCTCTGCACTCAGGAATTACCCCTGGCAGTGCTCAGGGGACCCTATGGGATGCTGGGAATCGAACCCAGGTCGGCCGCATGCAAGGCAAATGCCCTACCCGCTGTGCTATCCCTCCAGCCCCCATCCTTATCTTTTTTGAATATAGTATTTCTAGCAGAATTGTCAATCTGGAGGGATTGACATCTCTAATAATTATAAACATTCAGGCCATTCTGAAGACTTGGAAGGTTGTTTCTATAAATCTTGGGTCTGAAATATCATTTCATTTTCAGGCATAGCCATATTTTTTTCTAAAATTGCCAGAACGACTGGGTTAGACTTAACCTTGTCACAGTGGGTAAATGGTGTGTGTGTGTGCGTCCGTGAGTTCTGAAGAAGATCTGTACACAGGAAGGTGGCATCAGTATTGAAGGCAGCAGAGGACTTTGGTGACGATAATAGCTCACTGGGTGAAGCCTTTCTTGTTCAACCGATTCGGAATCTCGTTGAAGGTGGTGTGCTGCTGTTGTTGTGTTGTTTCAGCCACACCTGACTGTGCGCAGGGCTTGCTCACGTCTCTGCACTCAGGGACCCCTCCCGGCAGGGCTTGGGGGACTACGCAGGGTGCGGGGGATCAAACCCAGGCTAGCCTCGTGCAAGGCAAGTGCCCTGGCCGCTGTGCTACCTACTTGCCGGCGATGCCCTCTTCTCTGCTGTTTGCATGTGCTTTTAGTTCTGACTCCGTCTCAATCCAAGACAGATGGTTTTGCTGGCGGAAAATTAAAACATCTGTCACAATTATTGTCGGGCGGGGGGTGGCGGGGGGAGTCAGGGCCATAGATCTTAGGGCTGTGGCTCTACTTGGTGTGAAAAAGTTTCTATTTGGAATTTGGAGGTCCAGGGTTCACTTTATAATTTACCGTATCTTGAGTATTTTTCCTAGAAATAACTAACTGAGAAACATCATTTAAAAATATACTTTCAAGGGGCTGGAGTGATAGCACAGCGGGTAGGGCGTTTACCTTGCACGCGGCCAACCCGGGTTCGATTCCCAGCATCCCATATGGTCCCCTGAGCACACCAGGGGTAATTCCTGAGTGCAGAGCCAGGAGTAACCCAAAAAGCAAACGTATATAAATGTGTGTGTATTTATATACTTTCAAGTTTTTATTTTATATTTATATTCTATAGTAGTATAAAGTTTAGAACTAGAATAAATCTTGATAGATTTTTTGCTACCTCAAGGTAGTTTCCAAATCTTTTTCACCCCATTTTATTCGGCGGTTCTGTGAAAGTCAGTGGATGGCCCAAGGTCTCCTGGTGGAATTGCAGGGAAAATGAGAATGCAGTCTTTGATTTTCCTAATGTATTGATTTTATTGAAACATTTTTGTGAATTCCTGCATTGGTACTTTTTTTTGCAAATACAGTTTATGTTATTGTTCACTATAATTAAGCTTTGGAGTATATTTCAGTAATTGTAAATAAAATGCTGGTATTTGTTACAGGCTTTCTTTTTACCATTTGATAATATTTTTACAATAAAAATTAAGCAATTATAAAAATAAATAGCTTGTTTTTTCAATTGCTATAAGCTGGCTTTATTTTACACTGCTAATAAAGGCACATTATATTCAAGCATTGCAATTATCACTGAAATACTCGTCCATTAACTGAAGCATTAGGCTGAGTGTATAATTACTGTCTAGAGCCAACATCCTCGTGAAGCCCCATCTACAATGCTATTAAGATATAAGCAATATTTGTAAACTAATATTTAAATGATTCAGAATTGATACCATCTTTTACAAACTTAAAAATGAATAGCACATGCATCCAATTTAATGGTTTCTTGTCTGCTTAGAAAAATGGCATGTGAGTTCTCAAAGACGAAATCTGTGACTTGAGATGGTGTATTTGGATACTGTTGCTACAGCCCGACTCATTTTCCCAAAGTCTTTCTCCGCTTTTTAAATTGTAAAACCTGCGACAACACTTTCTGTCTTAGCCAATCTTTCTGAGATTGGTGAGCTTCAAAAGTTTTATTTTTCTACACAGAACACATTTATTCTGGTCCGGTGGCCCTATTATTACAAGAAGCGAGGGGCTGGGCACTTGGGATTTTCTGTGGACTTGTCACTACCATTCATCCTAGCAAAACTTTTTCCTGCTTGCACAACTAAAGTGCCGTTTCCTCTGGGAAGTGAAAAGACAAATTGCCTTTCCTTACCCCTACACGTCCTCATAGAGGGAAATAAATAGATGTGCCTCTCGGAGAGCCCGGCAAGCTACCGAGAGTATCCCGCCCGCACGGCAGAGCCGGGCAAGCTCCCCGTGGCGTATTCAATATGCCAAAAACCGTAACAATAACAGGTCTCACTCCCCTGACCCTGAAAGAAGCCTCCAATCATTGGGACAGACGAGTAAGGAGAGGCTGCTAAAATGTCAGGCTGAGACGAATGGAGACGTTACTGGTGCCCACTCGAGTAAATCGATGAACAACGGGATGACAGTGATACCCCTTAACCCTCGCAGCCACCGCTCTACAGGTGGTGATTCTAGCTGCTCCAAGCATCCTATGGCAGTGGAGTCAGACAGTGCTTATGGCTTTGTGCTGACCCACATCCCTTAGCTTCACCTCCTCAGGCTCCCCTAGCGCTGTGCAGGTAGAATTCCCTTCCTCTTGAAGACTGAGTGGGCTGGAGCGATAGCACAGTGGGTAGGGCATTTGCTGTGCACACGGCTGACCCGGGTTCTATTCCTCCGCTCCTCTCGGCGAGCCCGGCAAGCTACCGAGAGTATCCCGCCTGCACGGCAGAGCCTGGCAAGCTACCCGGGGCGTATTCGATATGCCAACAACAGTCACAACAAGTCTCACAATGGAGACGTTACTGGTGCCCGCTCAAGCAAATCGATGAGCCACGGGATGACAGTGCTACAGTGCTTGAAGACTGAGTAGTATTTCACTGTGTGGGTGACTCATCCTTCTATCTGCCAGCAGCACTCCCACAGGCTAGCTGCTGTGAAGTAATGCTGTGGATGTGGGAGTACAGATTCCCTATCGGTCCCGCTTCGGTTCTTTTGAGTAGAAGCTCGGAAGTTCAGCTGCTGGACCATGCTAGTTCTATTTTCAGTTTTCTGTGGAGCTGCCATGGTGTTCCTGTAAGGCCTGGAATGACACCTCACATCCCGACTAACAGCACGCCTGGGTTGCAACTTATAACTTCAACGATACTTTTTTTTAAAAAACTGACATTTTAAAAATCCATTCAAAATTTAAAAATTGCAGATTCTGCTTGCAGTGAAACTGAAGTGCTCCTTGGTGTCACCAGTGATCACTGTGGTTGTGTGGCTTTCTAAAGCATTACCTCTCCCTGCCCGCCTCTCCCCTCCCCTGCCCAGCCACAGTTCAGGGCTGACTCCTGCCTCTGCTACTCAGGAATCACGGCTAGGGGTGCTCGGGGGACTGAACCCAGGTCGGCTGCGTGCGGGGACAGCGCCTTACCCACTGGAGATGCGCTGCTTCTTCGGGGAAGGACCAGGGTTGGCTGAGCCCATTCATCCCTGGCTTCTCTCAGAGAGAACCTCGCAAACTCATGCGATGCGCAGGAGCATAGCTCATAAAGAAATCAGTGTTCTATGAATTTGGGGGCTAAAAGGGCTTTTCAGAGAAACTAAACATTGAGAAGGGTTGTGAGAAGAAGGCACAAATGTATACGGGCTTTGTACGTCCTCCTACTCCTCCTGTACCCCTGCCCGCGCCCCTCCCCCTCCCCTTCCCCACCCTCTCCTCCTTCTCCTCCATCTCTGGGAAGATGTGGCTCTTTCTTGTGTCATTTTCATTTCTCTCAGAATGAAATTATTCAGTGGTTGAATAGGAGATGTACATCAGTTTTTCCAAAATGGTTGCACTATTTTTCTTCTTTTTATATCTTTTGTTTTTTAATTGAGTAACCGTGAGATACAGTTACAAAGCTGTTTACTATTGGGTCTTAGTCCTGCAATTTACCAACACCCGTCTCTTCACCCATGTGCATTTCCCACCACCAATGTCCCCAATTTCCCTTCCACCCCCAGCCCCTCCCCTCATTATGGTTTGCAGTATAGGTGATCACGTTTGTTCCTTTGCCTACTTTCAGCATGCAGTTCTTCTCCAGAGTGATCATTTCCACTATCATTGTCATAGTGGCCCCTCCTCTATCCCCACTGCCTTCTCCGACAGCCCTTGAGGCAGGCTTCCAGCCATGGGCCAATCCTCCTGGCCCTTGTGTCTGCTATCCTCGGATATTAGTCTCATACTGTGTTGTTGTTGTTGTTGTTTTTATATCCCAAAAATGAGTGCAGTCATTCTATGTCTTTTATGTCGGTCCCTCTCCTTATGACTCAGTTCACTCAGCGTGATACTTTCCATGTCCATCCACTTTTTTTTTTTTTTTTGGCTTTTTGGGTCACACCCAGCGATGCACAGGGGTTACTCCTGGTTCATGCACTCAGGAATTACTCCTGGCGGTGCTCGGGGGACCATATGGGAAGCTGGGAATCGAACCCAGATTGGCCGCACACAAGGCAAAAGCCTACCCGCTATGCTATTGCTCCAGCCCCCTCCATCCACTTTTAAGCGAATTTCATGACTTCATTTTCCCTGTGTGGGTGTATCATAGCTTCCTTATCCGGTCTGTTCTCAGACACTCGGGTTGTTTCCAGATTCTGCCTATGGTATACAGTGCTGCCATGAACACAGGAGTGAAGATGGTGTTTCTGCTGTGTTTGGGGGCCCCTAGGGTATTTTTCCAGGAGTGGCATTGCTGGGTCCTGTGGAAGCTCAATTTCTAGTTTTTTGATGAATGTTCATATTGTTTTCCAAAAAAGGCTGGACCAGTTGGCATTCCCACCAATAGTGTTTGAGAATCCCTTTCTCCCCCACATCCTCGTCAACGCTGGATTTTTTTGTTGTCGTTGTTTGTTTTTTTTTTCTTTTTTTTTTTGATGTATGCCGGTCTCTGTGGTGTGAGATGTTATCTCATTGTTTTGATTTTTTTATTCCCTGATATTACTGATGTAGAGCATTTTTTCATGTGCCTTCTCCATTTGTATTTCTTCTTTGAGGAAGTTTCTATTCATTTCTTCTCCCCGTATTTTGATGGCTTTGGATGTTTTTTTTTTCTTGTAAAGTTCTACCAGTTCCTTATATATCTTTGTCACTAACCCCTTATCAGATGGGTATTAGGTAAATAATCTTCTCTATTCTGTGAATGACCTTTATATCTTGGTCACCATATCTTTTGAGGTGCAGAAGCTTCTTAGTTTGATGTGGTCCCGTTTATTTACCTTTGATTCCGCTTACTTTGTCAGTGGGGTTTCATCTTTGAAAATGCCTTTTTAGTGCCAACATCATGGAGGGTTCTACATCCATCTTCTTCCATGTACCTTATGGGTTCGGGCCTGATATTAAGGTCTTTAATACATTTTGATCTGCCTTTTGTGCCTGGCATTAGAAATATTTCATATTTCTTGCTTGGTTGCAACGTTTTAAGTACTCACCATCTGGCCAGGCGGTCAGGTACCTCGTGTCCCTCCCAGCTGGCCAGTTGTCCAGTTTGAACTGTTCTGTGCAGTGGACAGTAGGATTCCGCTGTCCTGTTGGTGTCCATCCTCCTGGTGACTGACGCCAGTGTCCTTTTCATGGTCTAACTGGCCTCTGGTAGATCAGCCTTTAGGAAACTTTAGGAAACTCTTCCTTGCATTTCTCACTGAGATACTGTTTTCTTAGAGTAGAAATTTCTTTGTAAATCCTGAATACTTGCTGTGAGTATTTTTTTTTCTCCATTTGTGATTTGCTTGCTGTTAGAAGGTTTCAGTTGTGTGTCAATTGACTAGGGAAACCCCCTGTTGGCCCTCTGAATTTCAGGTATTTTTTTCTTTAATTCTCTTAGTACCTTTTTTCCCCCTCTCTGACCGTGGACGGCCCTTCACGTGCAGCTGTGGATGACTAAGTGCTCGGCTGAAGCCTGAGTGCCCCATGTCACTGCCGCCCTGGGCAGCTCCTTCTCTAATGCTCCTTGCTGCAAACTCCTTTGCCTTGCGGGCTCAAACCCCCGTGTCTTTGCCCTCGGGAGTGATCCCGACTTCACCAGCCTCCACTTTTCCTCAGAGACGGTTGCTTCCTGTGCTCTCTCGAAGGTCTTGGAAATCATTGTTCCATTTATTTACATTGTCTGGATTTTTTTATTATTTCAGGCAAGAAGGTACATACTGTCCCTTAGATACTGCAGGAGCAAAACCCTTGGATTTTGTTTTCCTTCTGTTCCTTTATATTCTTTGCTTTAAGCTATAAAATATTTGTGTTTTCTTAGGGGCAGTGTCTTATCTCTCACTGTGTCATAATCGAAGCATTATGCATTAAGCATTCCCGGACCGCAGTGGCTCAGAGGAAACATATCCCGTCCTGTGGGCTGTCCAGTTGGTGTGGCCTTGCTCCATCCTCTTCTCAGTACAAAAGTAGCCATGTACCATATGTCCAGACTAGAGTGGTAGCACAGTTGGTTGGGCGTTTGCCTTGCACGTGGCCAACCCAGGTTCGATTCCTCCGTCCCTCTCAGAGAGCCCGGCAAGCTACCAAGAGTACCCCACCCGCACGGCAGAGCCTGACAAGCTCCCTGTGGCATATTTGATATGCCAAAAGCAGTCACAAGCCTCACAATGGAGGGCTGGAGCGATAGCACAGCGGGGAGGGCGTTTGCCTTGCACGTGGTCGACCCAGGTTCAATTCCCAGCATCCCATATGGTCCCCTGAGACCACCAGAGGTAATTCCTGAGTGTAGAGCCAGGAGTGACCCCTGTGCATTGTCGGGTGTGACCCAAAAAGCAAAAAAAAAAAAAAAAGCCTCACAATGGAGATGTTACTGGTGCCCACTCGAGCAAATTGATGAGCAGCAGGACGACAGTGCTACAGTGCTACAGTGTGTCCGTGATCTGGTCTGTCTGTTTTCCAGTCAGATGGTATTTATAGATACTGAAAGTGGAAATTCATACAATTTTCATATGCCATGAAATATTAAAAATTTCTTCTAACCGTTTATAGATATAGATCCCCATCTCAGCTCTCAGGCCACAAGGCAGTGGGTGACAGGCCAGCGGGGCGTCTATCTGTCCTTGCCAGCCTTTAGTTGAGACCAGTTTCCTGTTCTGTGACCCTCGACCGTCCCTTGCCTTTTGTTTCCCGTGTGCCCCGTCTGTCTGTGACTCCTCTCCCCCACTCTCGCTTCGCGTGTGAACTTCGGATTCACTGAGCGTGTTTTGAATTATCCCACGTTACCCTTCCTGTTGGCGCGAGCCGTCGCATTCATTTGCGGACCATCTCCCCGTACATCTTTATTCTATAGCCAGCCCTTCCGCTCCTCTGACCTCACCCGAGATGGACCCCCACGCGTAATGTGAGACCCTCGTGACCGCCTGCTTCCGCCGCGCCCTTCCAGACTTCGTTTTTTACTTCCCATTGATTTTACGTCTCCGTTTCTACACCTCTGAGTAAACTGTTACTAGTTTTAACTGTCTATGAATATTTAAAGACTTTGGAGGTGGGGGGAAGAGTTTTGCGGAAACGCAGCCCGGCCTGCCCTGGGGCTCCGCACTCTGGCTACAGGGTTCCCGTTGGACGCTCCCTTTGCCTTTATCTCGTTAAAAAGGTGTCTTGTTGTTTTTCCTGCTTCCTTCGTTTCAGGAGGGGGTTTCAGAACATTCTGGAACTCCTGAGCGCTCAGACTACTTCCGCGCCCGAGTTCTCCCTCCGTCCTCCCCATGTGCACCCGCCAGCTCGCCTTCCTCCTGTCCCTTGGCGGGAGGGCGCAGCCCTGCTCTGCCGAGGGTCTGGCGGACGTGACCGTGTTGCTTTCCTCAGCCCAGCCGCTGGCTACTGAGTGCGGGAGAGAAAGTCTGGGGCCTTGAACTGCACCCTGTCCCAGAGTGTGTCAGCATGGACACAGGAGGGCAGGTGCAGTTCGGGACGATGGAATTTTCCAGAGAAAGCCAAGAGAAACCATCAGAACTAAAGAAGCCCAGCGGGGCTTGAGTGATAGCACAGTGGGGAGGGAGTTTGCCTTGCACACAGCCAACCCGGGTTCGATTCCCAGCATCCCATATTGTCCCCCCTGAGCATAGCCAGGAGTCATTCCTGAGTGCATGAGCCAGGAGTGACCCCTGTGCATCGCTGGGTGTGCCCCAAAAAGCAAAATAAAAAAATAAATAAGCCCAGGAAACCACTGAAGGTGGTACTAAGTGCGGGGCAGAGAGGAACTCCGGCTGGGCCGAGAGCACGAGAGGAGGAGAGTTTACATGCGGAGAGCAGGAAAGGCCTTTGCTCCCAGACTTAAGGAATCTTCAAACCATCTCTGAGGGTTCATGAGTGACCATTTTACAAATAAAGTTTTATTGGAAAACAGCCACACTCATTCCTTTCCGATGACTCCATTGGGACAAAAATGACGATAAAAATGAGTGTTTGGCCCATAAGCTTCCAAAGTTTATTATCTCACCTTTTAAGGAACAGTTTCTTAACCCCTGACATAAGAGAACCACTTGACGACAGGGCAGGACTTCTGAGCGGGTTTGCTTTCCTGTATTTATGTCAGCGTTACGTTATTTGTGACAGCATTCTGGAAACCCGCCCCTACCTATGCAGTTTCTAATGGTTTCCTTCGCGTCCTTTGAGCCCACGCTCTCTCGTTCTTTTCTAGCGGTCCTGTCCTGACAGTTCTCTCCCCGCTCTTTTGTACACTGAGTTTCCTAAATATCATCTTTAAATTGTTGGTATTTCTCACAGCTAGCCTCGGTCTCTCCCTGTTCTCCCGGTCCTACACATTCCTCTGTCTTCAGACTTCCCTCCCTTTCCCAATGGTGCCGGACCCGCCCGTCTCTCTGAGCTCAGACACGCGCCCGTCCGTAACAGGATTACCAGCCCCCACTGAAGAGGCGCGGCAGAATTCATTACATCTGCAGCAAAAACTGGGTCACCTGTCTCAGTGAATGACATCCTGTGCTCGTGGCAACAGCGAGGACTTAGCACTGTCACCAGCGAGACGGTCCAGTCCTCACTCCTAAGTAGGATTCTTTGTATCGTGACTCTGCCAACACATCCCAGGCTGGGCGGCCCCTGAGTGACCACTGCGACAGCGTCCTACGGACCCAGCGCCAGAGCGGTGTTGGGCTTCCACAGAGACGGTTTTAGATGGAAGATCAGGGCCAGAGAGACAGTGCGACAGCCTGGAGCACGCGCTTTGCCCGTGGTGGCCTGTCCTGGATTTCATGTCTCACGTGGTTCCCTGGCCACTGCCAGAAGTGACCGCTGAGCACAGAAGTAGCCCCTAAGCACCGCCGAGTGCGTCCCCCTCACCTGCCCCGCCCCACAAAAAAAGAGAAGAAATCAAGTCGGCAGGTTCCGTTGCTTTGGAGTTACAGACGGAGACTCGCTGCATGACTTACGGACTCACGGGAGCAGCCGTCCCCTCTCCCTCCTGCTCCTCCGGGGCCTCTGCTCCCCTCGCCATGGCTGCCCCTTCAGTACCGCCTTCCCCTCGGTTGCCCGGCTGCCTCCTGTGCTCTTTTCCCTGTCCAAGGGTCCTCCCGTCCCGGGGCCCCCAGCCGTGCCATACCGCTCTGGTCTTGCCCCTTGCAGCGCCTAAATACATCGCGGTCCCTGCCAGCTGTTCTGAGTGGCCTGTCTCTGCCTCACAAAGCTGTAAACGCCACGACAAGAGGGATCTGTGTCTGTCTGTCACCACTACTTCCTCACGCCAAAATCAACATTGTTGTCGTTGCTGTTGTTGTTATTATTATATTAGGGTCTGGGGACACACCTCACTCCTGGCTCTCCACTCAGGGATCACCCCTGGCAGGCTTGGGGGGCCACAGGGGCCCCAACCCAGTCGAGCCGCGTGCAGGGCACACGCCCTCTGTACTATCTCTTCATCCTCCCCTAACTTGTTTTTTGTTTTTCTGTCAGTAAATACTCGTGAAATACAATAACCAGCAAGCGTGTAACGTATTTTCATCACTAAGCCCCTCCTTCCCCCCTGCCCATGATTTCTTTGTTTTTCCCTTGGGAGACTTTTCAGTTCTTTGGGAGAATTCAGCGCAGAGTAGTGATGGTCGCTGCCATTTAGAGAGCAGTTCCCCTGGGCTGGAGCGAGAGCACAGCAGGGAGGGCGTTTGCCTTGCACTCGGCCGACCCAGGTTCGATTCCTCCAGAGGCAGATGCTGACCCACGGGGCCCCGAGGTCGAGTCACAGAGACCCTGTGGGCTGTCACCCCGTGCCGTGGGCCACACCTCTGTGCTCCGACCAGGGAAACAGTGAACCGCAGTCACCTGTTTTGTGTCGTTTTGTGTCATTTGTGACCTGACCCAGGAGAGCCAGGCAGGACCCTGCCCAGGTACGAAGAGCTGCTTCCTTCGGACCCTCTTTTCTTGCTTATCATTTCCACGGTTTTGATCCTCCGGCGCAGAATGACTTGGCACACTCAGTCTTTCACATTTTCTCGACATTTGAACCCGTCGTCAGACTAGAACGTGTCGCTGCTTCGGCTGTTGGGCACGGGAGGCGAGGGGCAGCTCTGAGACCCCTGGCTTGGGTCCTGCCCGTCAGCAGGGCGAGGCTGAGGCGTCTCCAGGTAAGATTCAGCGACTTGGTGAGGAACTCGGCGTTGTCCTTTCTCTCGGCCAACCAAACTCTGGTTTATCCCCGAGCTCCCGGCCTGTCCGCACCATCCTGGGAGGTCAGTGGGTTCCCCGGGGCAACCCGGGGGCCTTGTGCGTTTGCGTCTTCCCGAGGCATCTGCACGGACAGCACTAGAGCTCTTTTTATGGAATTTTATATTTGACGACTCCCTTTCATAAACGCTTCCTCCACTTGCATATGCAAGACAAGTCTGTGAACTAACCCCAGTAGCATCCTATTATAATTGATATTAATAACAATATTACTGTCATCAAGCTTTGCTTCATAATAATTTTCCTTCACACTTAATTTACTCACTAAACTTTGTAGCCTTACGTGGTGAATTCATTATTACACTTCAACTGCAATATTTGCCTCTTGACCTATATAGACTATAGACTCCGCTAGACCTAATAGTTCCTGGTTATTTTGTAGTATGGGAGGTGAGAATTAAAAGTGAAGAAAGAATTTGGATTTTATATGAATTTGTCATCTATTAATTAGTTGGCTTATTAGGTTTTTATAGTAGCTATTGAACTTTTGCTACCAATTTTATTTGATACTTTATTAAAGTATCATTTATTAAGCTTCCATATTATCTCATTTATGTGAAATAAGATTTTTTATTGATTTTTTTAAGAAAAAATAAAAACTGTCTGCTCATTCCTGTAGAATGTTGAAATTATAGAATTGCCCATTAAGAGAAGAGTTAACTATTAGATTTATGATGTTTTGCAAATCAAGCTAAATAAACAAAATTAGTTGTTTTTAGTTGAGTGCAAAGTAGATACTGTAAAATCCTGGTGTTTGTTGATTCTTTAAAATGGTGCACATGTATAAGAACTACATAGTATTTTTATTCTAGAATTAAAAGAAGGAATATTTTTGAGAAAGATTGTAATATTTTTTTAAATTCTTTTTTGGGGGAAGTTTTAATAAGGATAATTTATTCCTATGGAAAATCTGGTTGTAACATGTTAAAGACATATCAAGTCTCGGCCTTTAGAATGTGAGAAAATTTGTACCATGGAAATATTTATTTATTTATTTAGGTTTTTGGGTTATACCCGGCAATACACATGGGATACTCCTGGCTCTGCACTCAGGAATTACTCCTGGCGGTGCTCGGGGTACCATATGGGATGCTGGGATTCGAACCCGGGTCGGCCGCGTGCAAGGCAAGCGCCCTACTCGTTGTGCTATTGCTCCAGCCCCGAAAGATTGATTTTTTGAAATCACCATTAGGGTAGGTATACTTTCTGAAAAATAGCTCCACCATTTGGATTTCCGGTTGGTTGCTGACTGTCTTTCTTAACCAAACTTAAGCTTTTTTTTTTTTAAGAAACTTTCTAGGACTAATTACTTTGTCCGTGAAAGCAGGCACTGGATATTAATCTTCTCAACATAAAATTCTAAGGGGCCATGGAAACGGTCCGTCACACTCAGCATCGTCCCTGTGGTCCTCTCCAGTCCAACATGGCTTCGGACTCGATGCCTCGTCTCTCCCACTTTTGCAGACGTCCTCCCCTGGCAGAGAGGAGAGGTACTAGTGGAGAATGTGCTCCCGACCTTTTTCCGCTCCTGAAAAGGAGGCCACGTCCACTGCCACTCGACTGTTTTTCCTTCTCTTTTTCTGTCTTGCACAGAAGACTGACATCTTCCTGTGAAGGGCCTGTGGCGTGTCCGACCAGGTTTCTTCCTCCCTGAGAAAGAGCGGGCTGGCCGGCAGCCCCCGCAGGCACCATCCCCCCCCAGGGCCCAGGTGAGGGCAGGTCAGTCTGTCGATTAAGCCACTTTCTTTCTGGCCAGGTAAGTCACACCCAGGCACGGTCATTGAGTCACCATCAGTCAACCCGAGGGGTGTTTTTTTGTTCTTTTCCTTTCTTTTTTCTTTTCTATTTTTACATTTCCCAGCCCTCAGAGAAAAACATGATCCATCTCTCCATTAATTTTAGGACCCACCTACACTATTAATGAAGAACAACTGTAGCACTGTAGCACTGTCATCCCATTGCTCATTGATTTGCTCGAGTGGGCACCGGTAACGTCTCCATTGTGAGACTTGTTGTTACTGTTTTTGGTATATTGAATACGCCATGGGTAGCTTGCCAGGCTCTGCTGTGCGGGTGGGATACTCTCGGTAGCTTGCCGGGCTCCCTGAGAGGGACAGAGGAATCGAACCCGGGTTGGCCGCGTACAAGGCAAAATGCCTTACCTGCTGTGCTATCACTCTGGCTGGAACGAGTGCAGTGGTGTTTACAATGAAGAACATCGTGAAAAAATTTTATTTGCTGTATAATGTCATCGTTTCCAGGGTATTTACTGTTCCAGAAATCTGGGACAGAGAGAGAGAGAGAGAGGGAGAGAGAGAGTGAGAGGGAAAGAGAGAGAGAGAGAGTGAGAGGGTGAGGGAGAGAGAGGGATAGGGAGAGAGAGAGAGGGAGACAGAGACAGAGAGAGAGAGAGAGAGAGAGAGTATAGTATTTCTAGCTATATACTTTTAGCCCTGAACCTTGACTTCAATTTTTAGTGAGTTTGTAAGAGTTTAGAACAAGTTAAGATTAAATTAAGATGTAGGTCCCTGTACCCTGGTGATTTAATACCTTTTAACTGCTCTTGTGGCCGTCTTGAACCCAGAGGTAGACTCGGGCCATCAGAGCTAACATTTCTACCCACACTCTCGTGAGTCTTTGGAGGTTGGTCCTGGATTCTTTCATATAACGGCAGAATGATTAAGGACAGGGAGAGGTTTTCCCCGCTCTAATTCCAGCTTCTATAATGATATTTACAGGAAGAAATTTATGGTGCTTCCTCAGGCAAGTGGTTTTTAGTTAAGTGAATTCTGAATTTGCACCTTGAATGCTGTAAGTCAGGGGGTGAATTAGGTCTATGGCTATGATGGTATTTTCAGGGAGCTTACTTTTTAGGAGCTTTAAAAAAAAAAACAGAAAAACTTTGGCCTTACAATCAGACATTTGCTGTCTGTCCTTCAAAATGGACTTCTACAATAATTTGTCATCTGTTGGATAGGTCCCTTTTTCTGTGCCATAGTAAAGTTGTTGTCTGTCGTGTATTATCTGTGCAGTTGTGGCAGTAGTACCGTGCATTTGACTTTGAGAAAAGAACACGTGGTTCCACACTGTTGGGTCTTTTCTCTGTCATGCACCAACACATACAAAGGAACAAATTGATCTTTAATGTTCTGCTGCTGGTTATTCCTCCAAGACTCCTGAGTTATGACCTGAAGTTCACATACTCTGTTGAGTCCGCTGCAGGCCAGCAACACCTTGACTCTGGGGAGAACAGACCGTCGTCTCTTTGGAAATTCTGCTGGCCATGCAGACCAATGGTTGCATTTTCCCTTTGCCACTGCCTTCCTGAAATGTGCTGTTTTCTGCTTGCTATTTTCAAATGTCAGTGCTGGTTTCAAGCTTGAGGACTTTTCACTGTCTGGGACAGAAACCTTCCCCACCCCCTGGTACTTGGAGCTGCCTGGTATTGTACCATTGGAACCCCTTCTGTGCCGATACAATTATCTGGTATGGAATTAGACACAGAATTTGTGGGATCCAAGCCCCTGTTTTTCATCCTCTTATGAAAACTACTGTGAACCTACTGTGCAAAGAACAGAAAATACTTACTGGGTATTGAAAGATACTTTCATTGGTATCGCTTCTGGAGGAAAGGCCTTTAACTCTGCGGCAGAGTCTAATACAAAGTTATTTCCCACTAGATCATAATTGTTTTAAGGTAATTACATTCCTATATGCGCATTGTATGAATATGCGAACAGATCCTAACCCAATTATATAAATATATGAAATAACTTAAATATTTAGAAATCCGAATTAAATTACTTAGCCAGGCGTGTCTGCACATCGACACGTTGATTAAATGTTAGACTCTGCTCTGGAATCGACTCGGGGGGCATGTGCCAGGCGCCCCACGTGGCCCTGGGTCCCCGGCTGCTCCCCTGCGTGGCCGCTCAGGCGGGGAGCTGGAGGCTGGGCGTCTGAAGAATTTAGCAACTGGTGCATGAACTTGAGGATTGGGCCGGGTTGGGCCGGCCAGCACCTGCCTCTCTCAGAAGTCTACGGTTTCCCCACTCTCGTTCATATTCCTACACGCTTATACTCGGCAGTGTCTCCGCAGCCGTGTAACCACGTGGCCGACAGACATTCCCCTAGTGGAACAGTGAAATCAGCGCAGCGGGTTGGAGCACGTAAGAGGTGGGCTAAGGTTTAGAGACATCAAGGACCGTTTCTGGGCCCTGACGGCGTAGGAGTGGAGTTGGCTCTCCGCTGCCTGACAGTCACGGCTTCACGCAGTTGTCTCTGGTGCCCACAGTGTAACAGCATCTCGACGCCGTTCCAGGTAACATATCTCGAGATGCTTCAGATGTGTAACAAGGGGCAGTCTAGATGAATGTACCTCAGACACAAACCGGAAGGCAAATTTTCCATGAAAATTAAGGAATTAAAGAGGTTTGGGGGGGGGGCCGGAGTGATAGCACAGCGGGGAGGGCATTTGCCTTGCACACTGCGGACCCGGGTTCGATTCCCAGCATCCCATAGGGTCCCCTGAGCACGACCAGGGGTAATTCCTGAGTGCAGAGCCAGGAGTAACCCCTGTGCATCGCTGGGTGTGAAAGAAAGAAAGAAAGAAAGAAGGAAGGAAGGAAGGAAGGAAGGAAGGAAGGAAGAAAGAAAGAAAGAAAGAAAGAAAGAAAGAAAGAAAGAAAGAAAGAAAAGAAAGAAAGAAAATCTGTCCACAGGGCGAGTCTGCCCTTTGGGCTCTAATGCTGCCCCTCTGCTGAGTGCCACCAGCTTCCTGAGAGCTTTTGAGTCAAAAGGCGGAGCAGGGGGTGAAGCCGGGCTGAGGCCCGACCCTGCACGTGCCACACTGCGGCCCAGGGCTCCTTCCCTCGCTCTCCCGCCCGGCGAGGCTTTGATCGCATTCGTCTGAGAAACTTTGACATGAAAAATCTTAGTTTGCGTTTCCCCGTATCCATTTCCTATGTTCTCCGTCTGCACGTCATCAACAACAAAATTTAAACCATGTAACATTATTTTTCCAAGAGCATCTTTTAGGGCTGGAGCGATAGCACAGCGGGTAAGGTGTTTGCCTTGCACGCGGGCGACCTGGGTTCGATTCCCAGCATCCCATTTGGTCCCCCGAGCACCGCCAGGAGTAATTCCTGAGTGCATGAGCCAGGAGTAGCTCCTGTGCATCACAGGGTGTGGCCCAAAAAGAAAAAAAAATCTTTTAATGAATAAAGGATGCCGGAAAGGTCCCTTCCACCATTGTGAAAAGTGCCGCTTGCAGCTGGATGGCTCTTGCTCACCAAGCCTTTCCTGGGTGGTATCTTGCCATTAACTCATGGAAATGCGTAGTATACGGTTATCTCTGCCATACCGTCAAGCCATTGATTAAACTGCCAGACAGCTACTGGTGTCTCGAGTTAATAACCATAGACTCTTTCAGAAAGATGTGGCTGCTTCATAAAGCGGAGCTGTGGTTGCTAAGATCCTATTTGGCCCAAAACAACTAAATTTAGTAGACTCTAAAATTGTATATTATTTGAATATTATACTTAAAACAAACAAACTATGATTTACTTGCAGTTCTGCAAATATTCAGAAGGATTTGTTACCTCTTACAGACCTTTCTGCAAACTCCTAATGGGATGAACACAATATATCACTTTTATAATAGTGAGCTATTAAAGGCAAGCATAAAGCAGTCTGAAGCCCATAAGTGCTGCCAACAGCTTCTGCTTTAATGAATTCCCTTTTAGATGTCCATTAAATGCTCGTGGCAAATGTACTCATAATGGGAATGGCAAATCTAAATGGGTAGATATGAATAATCCATGGAGTTTAAATTCTGTTTATGATCATCTTCACATTTAGTTTTCAAGACAACGCAGTTTAGTTTTCATTACAGTTTGGAATAAAGAGGACAGGGAGTAATTGATTGCTTCAAGCAGATTAAAATCAATGGTTTTCTTTTCAAAGAACCAGTTCAATGCAGTAATTCCAACTTTAAACATTGATTTAGGGTACTCAACACCAAATGTTTTGTGCTGTGTGAACTTTTATATAGAAAGACTAATATTAATTTTATTTCCCTATATATCTATATGGTGAAATATAGAGGCTGTTAGTAGCATGTGCATGACTTAATCGTGATCTATATTAAGTCATTTTGATATTATTGCAGTCATAGAATGAATCAATGAGATTCCCGTCATCACTGTAATACTGTTTGTAACCCATTAGCACAGAGAAATTACAACCCATCATACATCATTACTGTGATTGAAGCTTTATTGCCATATTCTCAAATTGCTTGCTTGCTTGCTATAAAACTAAATAGACACAAGACAACTATAGGTGGAGTATAGACTGTGCATTATTGTGCTACAGTAATGAGGAATTGTTGTACCATAATGGGGTGAAACTTATGAGGAAAATAAACTTGGCAGTAATAGAAAACCGGAGACTCTACATTTGTTTTTATTACTTTAGAGGTCAAATATATTTGTTATGCTCAGGTTATTGTTTATGTATTACATGAATCATAGCCTCTTAATATTTGTAAAGATTTTTTTTTCCCCTGAACACAGAATTCCTTTCAAAGTCTAAACTCTTTGAAATGCACTTTGGAATGCCCAGTGCTGGACTTGGAATCCACATTTTGCCACTTTAGAACTTAGCTATTTTCCCTCTTTTTTCCTATGGTGAATCCTGACGTTTTTGTGGCCGAGTAAGGCCTTGACACTTTGGGCTGTTTTTCACGACTCGCTATATCTTATTAATAGTGCGGACAGGCCCGTCGCCTCCTGGCTCTCCAGTTGAGATAATAAATGTATGAATACAACAATATTCCAGGAACAAATGGCCTGCGGTCTGATTGTAAAGAGACTTTTTTATATTTCAAAGGGGGAAAGGGAAGAAATATATCGCCTCCATATTAAAGGGGGGGGGGGAATCCCACGACAAACTTGTTAGTTAAGTTGTGCGTCTGTTCATTACTCTCTGTCGAGTAGTTTGAGAGTCATTATTCAGAAGCGCAGACAGCGAGGGGCCCTGGCTTGGGTGCCGAGGCTCATCTCGGCCAGAGCCGCGCCTGCGCGGGAGGGCTTCCTGTCTCGCGCTCACCGTGATTTGGCATCATGACAAGTCCAGTAGCAAATAATATGAGATAAAGAACAGAAGTCGGCAAAAAGCACATTGTTGAGTATAGAGCATTTCACAGAGAAATCCTTCGCCAAAGCAGTCGATACAATCGAGAACAGCGACACGAGTTGGAAAAAAACTGTGATTTCAAATCTGGTACCAAGAGAAGTCCTTGATAAAAGTTCGGCTTGGACAGTCAGGGGTGCTGGGGAGAGCACAGGGCACGAGGCACTGGACTTGCGCGTGGCTGCCCTCAGTTTGATCCCTGGCACTGCATTTGGTCTTTGTTTTGTTGTTGTTGTTGTTGTTGTTGTCGTTTGTTTGTTTTGGTTTTTGCTTTTTGGGTCACACCCGCCAATGGGTTACTCCTGGCTCTACACTCAGCAATTACTCCTGGCGATGCTCGGGGGACCCGATGGGATGCTGGGAATCGAAACCAGGTCGGCCATGTGCAAGGCAAACACCCTCCCCGCTGTGCTATTGCTCCAGCCCCTGCACTGCTGGGTGTGGCCCAAACTTCCTCCCACCAAAAAAAAAAAAAAAAGAGGAACCGTAATCCTCAGTGCTCAGGACTGGGGAAAATGTGAGTTAGAGCGTCTCTTTAATTTTTTTTTCCCTATTGGATTAATGAGGCGTACCTCATAGCACAGCGAGTAGGGCATTTGCCTTGCACACCGCCGATCTGGGTTCGATTTCTCTGTCCCGCTCAGAGATCCCGGCAAGCTACCGAGAGTATCCCGCCCGCACAGCAGAGCCTGGCAAGCTCCCCGTGGCATATTTGATATGCCAAAAACAGTCACAAGTCTCACAATGGAGATGTTACTGGTGCCCGCTGGAGCAAATCAATGAACAACGGGACGACAGTGCTACTGGATTAATAAAATTGTTTTAAGTTTAGAAAAACAAGCTAGAAATGGCCACATCTTCTTTCCAAAAAGGCAGTCTGTTCTTAGGGTGCAGCAGTGCCTGGACCCCAGGTGCCCCTGTGGCAGACCGCTCGCTCTCCCTCCGTAAGATTGTCCTTGTCTGTCGCATGCACAGTGTGTCACGGCAGGTCCTGTGGCAGCGGGAAATGCGGCCTCCAGGAGGGCCGGGGCTGACCGCACCTCGGCCTCAGCCTCCTCCCGCCGGCCCCTAACCCCCGCCCCGCCCCTGCAGTTACACGGTCCGGCTGACCCGTGAGCTCTCTCGTCTGTCTGGGGAGCACTTTCCCTGGTAATCACACACAAGGGCAGTGCAGAGGAAAGGCAGGGAGAGGCGAGGCCGGTGAAAGGCACATTTTTAAGTCTTTGAAACCGTAGCCGACTTACTGTAGACATGATAAAGCCTCTAGCAGAAATTGAAGTTTTTTTTTTTTAAAAAAAATAACTTGTCACAAAATTATTTGGCAAAACAGGAGAACATGAATAGATGTAACATTTTTGTTCTCCTTGAAGGGCTAGTGGCAGAGCTGTTAGTCAACAACGTAACGTAAAAGGAGCCGAAAAACGAACCGAGGTATGGAGGGGGTCGGGGGGAGAGGGGAGGTGAGTCCATCTGGAAGGAACTTTAGACTTAAGTAGGAGACGTTGAAAGTGCTGTGTGGCCCAGCCTAGGTTACTAGGACTTTCAGGGAGATTTGTTTATTACTGAAGCAGTCCTATCATTTGGCATGCACTTTGCATGGTCTTCCTGTGAGCCTTGTAATCCTGGCACTGGTCGGTTTGGACGTTTAGGAGTGCCCCTAACCAGCGCCATAAACATAGCATTGCTTTATTTTATTTTATTTTATTTTATTTTATTTTATTGAATCACCGTGAGATAGTTACAAGCTTTCATGTTTGGGTTGCAATCAAACACCATCCCCCCCACCAGTGCACATTCCCCACCACCAATATCCCCGGTATACACCCCCTTTCCCACCCTCCCCCTGTCGGTCTGGCAGATAATTTCCCCATACTCTCTCTCTCCTTTTGGGCATTATGGTTTGCAGTGCAGATACTGAGAGGTCATCATGTTTGGTCCTTTATCTACTTTTCAGCACACATCTCCCGACCTGACTGATTCCAACAGCCATCATATTCTTAGTGATCCCTTCTCTATCCCAGCTGCCTTCTCCCCTCCACTCATGAGGCAGGCTTCCAGCTAAGAAGCAATCTTTCTGGCCCTTGTATCTACTGTCCTTGGGTGTCAGCCTCATGTGATGTTATTTTATACTCCACAAATGAGTGCAGTCCTTCTATGTCTGTCCCTCTCTTTCTGACTCATTTCGCTTAGCATGATACCCTCCATGTCTATCCAATGACCCTGCAATACCACTTGAATATATCCCTAGGATGCAAAAAGCACAGTAGAAATGACATTGTACCTATATATTCATTGCAGCACTGTTCACAATAGCCCAAGTCAGGAAACAACCCAAGTGCCCTAGAACAGATGACTGGTTAAAGAAACTCTGGTACATCTACACAATGGAATACTACGCTGCTGTTAGGAAAGATGAAGTCATAATCATTGCTTTAAAAAAAAATCTAAGGGTTGGATGAGAGGAATGGCAAGGTATGCAATACTGTAGCAAGACTTTAATTGCTAAAGTCAAACGGATGGCAGGCTGAAGAGACCCCTCAGTGGGCTGGATGCGGGAGACCATGCTGGAGACCTCGGCTCAGTCCCTGACATAATGCAGGGGTGACCCCTGGGCGCAGAATATCCCCAGAGCAGTGGCAGTCGTACCCCCTCTCCCGGCAAAACAGGTATCTAGATGGCTATTGGCGTAGTTACTCCAACCTCCTTTCCGAGCCTTGGAAAGTCTCACTGGGAAAATCAGATTTACAATGTCTCTCGTAGCTGCTGTTTTTCCAAGTGAATGCCGACACATTGGTTTGGGTTTTTTGTTTTGTTTTTTGTTTTGTTGCCAATGGAACAACACAAGTTACTGGTAACAGTGCGCGTCGGGCACCCTGAGCAAGCATCTCGCTCTTTTTGCCCCTGCAGTGTGTTAATGGGTTGGGAAAGCATCATTGCCAGTCTGGCCGCTGCTTCGGACCGGTGGGGGTGGGGCGGGGGGGGGCTTTCAGCAGGGTGCCGTGGCCTCAGGGTTGGCTGTGACTCGGGAACTTCCGCTACCTCTGAGTCTGGCTCTATGCCCCAAACTGTGGCGGGTCACGGAGGGTGAGACTCTCCCGTCACGCCTGCGTCTCCCTGCAGGTCCTTGTTACACTGAGAGAGCGGCTGCGCGTGGCTGCGGGCTCTGGGGCGTGCCGCCCCCTCAGTGGGGTCTCTGCAGGGCGCCGTGATACCGGCCTTGGCTCCCCTGCGGGGGCGCGGGACAGAGTCCAGCGATAGAGACGTCTGTGTCTCCCAGGGACATCTCCTAAGAGCGTCAAGGCCGGGGCTGGAGGGAGAGCACAGCGGGGAGGGCGTTTGCCTTGCACGCGGCCGACCTGGGTTCGATTCCCAGCATCCCATCGGGTCCCCCGAGCACCGCCAGGAGTCATTCCTGAGTGCAGAGCCAGGAGTGACGCAGTGCATCGCCGAGTGTGGCCCAGAAAGAAAGAGAAAGCACCAAGGGCGGGAGGACAGGTGTGACTCTGGGGGTCGCTGTCTCTGCACCGGTCTGGTCGCTTGGGCTGGTTTAATAAGGTTGGCGAGTAGACGGCAGGGCTGCTCGGCGTGCTGGAGGGCTTCCCTCGGGCTCCTGGCATGGCTCACGTGCCCTGCGTGGTGCGTGGGAGCTGAGGGACGCTGCCGGTGGGGCCTCTGTGCCACAGCCCCCCACAGCCAAGGGTTGGCAGGCACCGAAACGAAGGGGGGGTGACTCCTGGGCACCACCACCGCCACCAGGGGGCGCTAGGGGGAGGCACAGCAGAGAGGAAGGAAACGTCTGTGGCTAGCCGGAGGGGGACAGGAGCAGAGGGGCCGAGAACAGAGACGGGGCACGTGGCAGCCGCCTCCCACTGACTCGGGGGCACAGGGGCCGGCTCAGGGACCGAGTGCCCGGCTGCCCAGCTCCTGGGGGCCACCACAACCCCGTGAGCACTGTGGCCAGAGTCTGAGCGAGCGCCGCCACCCACGCTGGCTCTGCCCCCAACAGGAAGCACACCGGGGAGGGGATGTGCGACCACCACGGCCCGACGAGACACTCAGCCCCCAAACCTAAATCCCTCCGCGCTTCCCTTCCCTGCAGCGGCCGGAAACAGGCAGAGGGTTGCCCGCTGGCTGTCACCTGGTGGCTGCGGCCGACCCCCGGGGGCCTGTCGGTGACATTCATGAAGCAGCGAGCCTGGCGCTCACCCCTGTGTTTATATCTTGTGACTCCTATTCTCATTGCATGTATATATGTGTGTGTGTGTGTGTGTGTGTGTGTGTGTGTGTGTGTGTGTGTGTGTGTGTGTAGGTGGGGCTGGAGCGATAGTGCAGTGGGTAGGGCATTTCACACGGCTGACCTGTGTTCGATTCCTCCGTCCCTCTAGAAGAGCCCGGCAAGCTACCAAGAGTATCTCACCCACACGGCAGAGCCTAGCAAGCTCCCTGTGGCATATCCGATATGCCAAAAACAGTCACAACAAGGGGCTGGAGAGATAGCACAGCGAGCGGGTAGAGCGTTTGCATTGCACGAGGCCGACCCGGGTTCAAATCCCAGCATCCTATATGGTCCCCTGAGCACGGCCAGGGGTAATTCCTGAGTGCAGAGCCAGGAGTAACCCCTGTGCATCGCCGGGTGTGACCCAAAAAGCAAAAAAAAAAAAAAAAGTCACAACAAGTCTCACAATGGAGACGTTACTGGTGCCCGCTCGAGCACATCGATGACCAATGGGACAACAGCAACACTGAGGGCTTGCAGGGAGACCATCACAGACCACCGGGCAAAGACCTCTCAAGCAAGCAGCCCGACTGCCGCCCTCCGCTGGCTCCCAGGGACCGGGTCCAGGAGGGGCAGGAAGTGCCGTGGGTGCAGAACCCTGGGAATCTTCCAGGCCACGGGCGACTGACTGCTAGACTTTAGTGTGGTGTGTGTGGTGGGTGTGTGGTGGGTGTGAGTGTGTGTGTGCGACCGACTGCTAGACTTTAGAGTGTTGTATGTGATGTGTGTGAGTGTGTGTGAGTGTGTGTGTGCGACTGACTGCTAGACTTTAGTGTGTTGTGTGTGTGTGTGTGTGTGTGTGTGTGTGTGGTGGCGAAGGAGAGGATTCATCCATGCTGCTGGGTTGGCACAACGGAGGAATCCCCGCTCTGACCCGGGCGAGGCCAGGAACGTGGGAACACAAAGGCCCTAACTTTTGGGCCTCGGTTTTCTTCTTCTCTTCATTGTCGCTATAAATCGAAACAGGGTGAAAGGACAGAGTGCTCGGTGTTTGCCGATGGCGGCAGCCCATGGAGGAGCGGGCGGCTCGAACCACAGACTCTGCTCGGCGCATATTAAGGAGGGGCGGGTGCTGACAGAGCCCCCCCACCCCGGCTCCCCAGAGCCCCCTGGTGGCCAGGCAGGTTCATATTTGTGCCAGCTACCACCAGGACCTGTGCAGATGGCCCTGTGGTCACTTCTGTAAGAAGTCACCCTTTTGTTTGTTTGTTTTTTGGGTCACACACACCTGGTGATGCACAGGGGTTACTCCTGGCTCTGCACTCAGGAATTACTCCTGGCGGTGCTTGGGGGACCACATGGGATGCTGGGAATCGAACCTGGGTAGGCCACGTGCAAGGCAAACGCCCTCCCCGCTGTGTATCACTCCAGCCCCAAGAAGTCACACTTTTGAGGCGATCTGTATATAACACTGTCGTCCTGTTGTTTATCAGTTTGCTCGAGCAGGCACCAGTAATGTCTCCATTGTGAGACTTGTTGTTACTGCTTTTGGCATATCGAATATGCCATGGGGAGCTTGCCAGGCTCTGCCATGCGGGCAGGATACTCTCGGTAGCTTGCCGGGCTCTCCGAGAGGGACGGAGGAATCAAACCCGGGTCAGCAGCGTGCAAGGCAAACGCCCTACCCGCTGTGCTATCGCTCTAGTCTATATATAGTGAGTTGTTGATGTTGTTGTTATTATTATTTTAAAGATGACTCAAACTGTTTTCTTGCCCGGCCAGGGACCTAGCTCAAGATCTGGACCAGCACATGCTTTTTGCAGGCTGGCGTGCGGACTTGATCCCTCACCCTAAGCGAAAATCATGCTTGTGCCACGGCCCCACACTGAACACTTTCATGACACTAGACACAGACGTGAGGCCTGGCTCTGGCACCAGAGCCTCTCAGGACTGCGTTCTGAGACCTGCCCGCACGTATCAGGGCATCGGCCGTTCACAGGCCACTGAAGGTGTCCGACCCGGCCACGGGTACTGGACACACAATTGTGTCTGTCCAGGCAACACTGAGAACCAGGTCCGGACACCCCATTCGAGAGCAGTGAGAGCGCTGGGTTAGGCCCGACCTGACCATCTCGCAAGGGGTCTGCCGTTCTGCCCTTGGTCAGAGTCCAGGTCTTTTCCCTTCTCGAGGCAGTGAAAAATATCTTAGCCCGCGTCATTGATTCGGCGCGATCTGAACGCAGCTTGGTGACATGACGGTAATTGGCAGAAAGCAAGCAGGAAGGTACAGCTTGTTAGCGACATATTAGTAAATGCTTTTTATGATATTACAGGAATTTTTTATGTTGAAATTTTGTTTTAATTTACTAGCCCAAATTATAAATAAGTGTACGGAGAAATTATTTATTTTTTAAATTCTCCAATTCAAAATTACAAAAGATCCCTGTGTAAGATTTCATCTAATTTAGGTAAACTAGCAAACATTTATGAATTTCCTATTAAGAAGGTGAAGTCAGTTCTGTTGCTATATTGTGATTTTAAATATGGCCTCGGAGGAGGGTGGTAGTTACATGTTTTTCATGCGATCTATAAGTAAATACAAATAATGTGATACTTTACCTCCGATGCTTCCTGTGAGATCTATAGTCTAGAAGTCTAGTGGGTCAAAAGATAGTTTATCAATGCACATGAATTCGATTGGAATATATGACTCAGACATTAAGAATAAAGTGGGGCTGTAGCGATAGCACAGCAGGGTAGGATGTTTGCCTTGCACATGGCTGACCTGGGTTCGATTCCCAGCATCCCCTGAGCACTGCCAGGAGTAACTCCTGAATGTTGACCCAGGAGTAAACCCCTGTGCATAGCCATGTGTGACCCCCCCCAAAAAAAAGAGTAAAGTGACATATTTTCCCTAACTGTTCAAGAATACAGATATACAGTTTGATATTTTACTAAATTCATTTCAAAATTAATTTTTAATATAAACTTACAGTTATATTTCAGTATATGAAAGAAATAGTTTAGATATTTTTTAAGTTGAAATTTTGTTTTAATTTACTAGCATTTCATTTTAGTAATTTTAAAGTCTTATTTTTATAAGTGTTTTTCTAAAGCACTATAAAATTTGTAGGGAATTTTATATTTTATTTGATATTTGACTATAATACACATTTTGATTTAGCTTTGCTTACAAAGGTAAGGAGAAATCCAAATTTACTCATAATAAAAGTATTAGAGAAACTGTCAATAAATTTACTGTTATAATTGAATCATATGATATCTAAATTGTTGATAATATGATCTGCTCGTTAAACAATAGTGTCTGGAGAAAATGATGGATTAATTGACTGATGGCTAAAGTTTCCCTCAAATATAATGGTTTACCCAGTTTGATTTGATTTGTGTAAAATAACTTTCTCTAATAAACAATTTGCTCAGAGGCAATAGAAGAAATGAATGGTTATCAAACCAAACTTAATTAGTCTATCCTAGATTGATATTACTTGGGGAGTCTTCGTTTTAATTGTGGAGGGCTGGATACAAAGACTTTGCTTCATTATTTTTTCCTGTATAAACACTATTGTGTAACTACCTATGGAATAATAACATGTGAATTCATTTTAATAAATGCTTGTAAAGTGAATTAGCTAATTATGCCAGGCTAAAAATGATTCCTTTAATTATTTTGGATATTTAACTGGTACTTCAATTTTATTATTGTTAGTCTGTAAATGTGATTTGTATTAGCTCTGCCAAACTAATTATAATATATAACTTAACAAACAATTTGAACAGTTTTGTAATGCTCATAATGTTGTTTTGTGCAGGAGAAAACATTATTTCTAGTTCACAGGAAGATAAAGGTTTACCACAAATTCAGGTCCAGAGAATTTACGTGTAAATAGAGAACAAAACCCCCTCCTTCTCTAATGCAGCAGCTGACGTAGCTATGATATATATAAACGTACATAATGTGGGAATGGAGATGATAAAACTAGTGACTCATTACTTTGCTGTAAGATGATATCAGTTGGCATATGAAGGTATAGTGTGACACAAGAGATTTCATTAATCCTTATTTTACAAACTAGAAGCATTCCCTTTATGCCCTCACTTTAGATAGCAGGAAGACGTCAATCTACACTGTCAAATAGGGATATTTATATGAATAACTCATGTGGATGTCAAAAACAATATTCTGTGAAATCACTTTCACTTAGTAGATATTCTAATTTTCTTTGAATAAAAAATCAAGCACTAAGCCCTTACTTGAAAAATATATAGCACTCTCGCAGTCATGCTGGGGAAAAAAGCAAAATAACTTGCAAGACCATGTCATCTTTTTTTTTTTTTAATTACCAGGTAGTGAACTTCACTTTATGATTTTTGTGCAGGGGGTACTGCTAGGAATTTAACTCAGTTATATTCACATAACTCCCACCATCAGGATGTGAAATAATTCCATCACCTAAAAACAAAACAAACCAAACCCTCCCCTTCTGCTTATCTTCTCCCCTCCTCCCAGCCCCTGGTTACCACCGGTCTGTTTTCTCACTGTAAATTTGCCTCTCTGCAGAACGTCATGTAAATGCAATCATAAAGTATTTCACTTTTAAAACTGCATTCTTCCACTTAGCATAATACCTTTGAGATTCATCCAGGCCTTTGTAATATTGATAATGCCTCCTACCCGGCCCTCTTCAAACTGAATATAGCCCTGCTAATAGCAGTTTGTCAAGTTAACGTAAATGATCTGTCCATAAAGGAACTTAGCTCCCTCTTCAAAGCGTCTCCATACTAGTGACAACTTGGTCTCACTCCAATTCACACCTCTCCCTCTGTCTGGGACTCCTGGAAGGTACAGTTTCACGGATGCACCGTGCGTGCCTCCTCCCCCACGGATGCTGGCTTCTCATAAACAGCACACCCCATACGTACGTTCTGGGGGTATTTCAGTAAGTCGTCTTGGGTCGTGTCTTTCCTGCAAACACATCTTCCAGAAATCCTTACAAGAGAAATTGCTGAGTGGAAAAAAAAAATAGACACAAAAATATTCATGCAATGCAGTTTGCCTCCAAATCAACTCATCCTGCACACTCTTCCTTGGCCACCTTTATCCTTCTTTGGAATCCTCACGAGTGCAGGAATGGGAAGTGTTCTATTTTTTGTTTTAAATTGTGCTTCACTAAGTGTTATGACAATGGGATTTAGTATTGTTACGATGCCAGTCGTCGATACTTTGGCCTACGATTGCAGCACAATTCTGATTTCTAAATAATCCCAGCCAGGTTTTTTTGGTTCGGCTGGGTGGGTTTGGCTTTTGGTTTCCTGTTGCAGTAGGAATGTAGTAATATCTTCTTGTCGTTTGGGTTTGCATTTTCTTAATGGGTAATGATGTTGAAAGTTGTTGTTTCTTCCACTTAATTGTCATCCAGAAATCCTCTTGGGAAAATTGTTCATTATTCCTTTTAAAATTAGATTGTTTGGTTTCATGCCGCTCTGGAGTTTTAAGAATACTTGATGATGTTGGAACGGAAGTCTTCTGTCAGATACGTGATTGACAGATGTTTTCTCTCTTCGTGCAGCTCCTGTCATTATTTCTTTAACCCCAGTGAGAGAAAAGGGTTGGGGGCTGGGAGGGCCCGGCAGGAGAGTGCCTAGCTGGCCCGTGTAAGGCCCGGGTTTGAGTCCTGCCACTACCACCATCATCATGTAATTGAAAAGTTTTGAACTATGGTGTTAACCTAATTTACCGTTTATTTTCCTCTCTGGATCACATTTTTAGTGATCTACTCAGTGACACGACCTCTGCCTAATTACGGGACATAAAAATACTCCCCTAGAAATTGTCTGCCACAGAGGCAGGGTGAGGACTGGGGTTGGGGGCGGGGGGGGGGGAGGAGAATATTGGAGATATTGGTGGTGGAAAATTGCACTGGTGGAGGGATGAGTGTTCGATCATTATATGGCTGAATTTCAAACACGAAAGCTTTGTAACTGTATCTCACGGTGATTCAATAATTTTTTTTTTAAATTCCCCTAAAGGTTGTACAGTTTTCTGGATGTCTTTAAGAAACTGTTTCCCCGCCATTTTGCATCACCTCTCTTGAAATGTATCTTTACATTTACACTTTGCTTCTGCCAGACAGTATATCTGTCTTGATTTTATTTTAATCCATTATCATGATCTCCCTTAATAGTATTTAAACCTTTTCATTTAATTACTATTGATATTAGTTTTTATTTTTATCTCTATTCCTGTTTGCTCCTTCAGCATTTGATTTGTTTCTTCTTTCTTGTCTCCTTTAGAATATGGTATTCCATCTTATCTGTCTTTTATTGAGTTTTTAGCTCCCTCTCTTCCGATTTTGTTTTGTTTTGGCTGGTAGTTCTAGGGATTATAGCATGCATGCTCCACTTTTCACGGTTCATTTAAAATAAATGTCTTACCTCTTAAAGTTTCGCA
Organism: Sorex araneus; assembly: GCF_027595985.1. Taxonomy (NCBI): domain Eukaryota; kingdom Metazoa; phylum Chordata; class Mammalia; order Eulipotyphla; family Soricidae; genus Sorex; species Sorex araneus. The sequence goes on from NC_073303.1 coordinate 260,580,562, forward strand.
TGGTTCCTTGACCACCTGCTCTTTGTTTGACAGCATGAGGTCCTTTTTAAAATTATTATTATTGAATCACTGTGAGATAGTTACAAGCTTTCATGTTTGAGTTTCAGTCAAACACCCATGCCTCCACCAGTGCACATTCTCCACCACCAATGTCCCCAGTATGCCCCCCCTTTCCAGCCTCCCCCTGCCTCCATGGCTGACAATTTCCCCCATACTCTCTCTCTACCTTTGGGCATTATGGTTTGCAACACAGACACTGAGAGGTCATCACGTTTGGTCCTTTGTCTGCTCTCAGCACACATCTCCCATCCCGAACGATCCCTCCAGCCATCATTGTCTTAGTGATCCCTTCTCTACTCCAGCTGCCTTCTTCCCCCGCTCATGAGGCAGGCTGCCAACTATGGGGCCATCTTCCTGGCCCTTGTGTCGACGGACCTTGACTGTCAGCCTCATGTGATGTCATTTTATACACAGCATGAAGTCTTAATCCGTGCGCAGCCCAAACCTTCCGGACACCATGCAGCGCTGGCCTGAGCTGTCAGAATAAGCCATAAGAGGACAATGGCGCCCAGGCCTCTGGGTTCCCTCCTCCCTCTGTTCCTCCCCGGTGTGTCTCCTCTGGGTTCCCGCCTCCCGAGGAGCGTCCTTGGGCCGTTTCCTGGGAGCAGTGCTCCTGCCGGCCAATTCCCTTCTCCCCATCGTCTGGGCCTCGGGGGGCCCCGTCCGTGGGACCCAGGGCCGTCGGCTCGCGTGTCTCTGGGCCTCGTGGGCCGGAGCGTGTTTCCCGAGGAGCGCCCCGTGTCTGGGTGCTGCTCCCCCCGGCTCTGCTAGGAAACGTCATGATGAAAGCGTGTGGCACCGGCCCCGCCCCGCCGTGCTTGTCGTGTGCAGCCGGTGGCCCAGGGCCCACGCTCAGGAGCTCGGCCCCGGGACGTGGCTGCCGCGGGCTGGCGCGCTCGTGTCCGGCGGTCGCGCCGTGTTCACTGCTTCTGTCCACAGTGGACGTCCTCTCGAGGAAGAGGTGCCCGGCGGCCGTCGTGCCAGGCCTGCTCCGTGTCCTGCCCCGCTCTCGTCTCAGCCTCCGCCCTGCAGGCTTCACTCCCTCCCCGTCCTGGGCTCTGCGGCGTCTCTGGCCGCGGCCTCCCTTCCCGCGCGGCCTCCCTCTCCGGCGAGGGGCGCCGGGGTCCTCTCTGCCTCTCAGGCTGTGTCTGCGGGTCACTTGCAGGCAGAAGCCGTCGAATCAGCCGTTGCAAACTTGCTTGACGTATGAACGACACTTAAACGACAGTCGGTGAACGCTGGGCCGTATTGGTTCTGCGAATGCGCCCCGGGTTTCCTTTCTCGGCAGCAGCCCCTGCCTCCCCTTCTGCTGGGGGAGGGTGGAGGAGGGCTGGGTTCCGGGGAGCACTTCCAAGCTCAGTGCCAGGAGCCACTCGGTCCTCCCCCCTGCAGGGCGCGGGCTCCAGCCCTTGGGCCGTCTCCCCACCCATCTCCTGGGATTTCCGTCTCTCCGGACGAACACTTCCCTGAGAGCCTTGCTCCGAATGGAGCCATATCGGGTGTCGAGTTCGTGTTTGTGCAAGCGTTAGATCCAGAACCACGTTGCGTATGTCAGGACCCCGACACCCTTCCCCGCAGCACACATGGTCATTCTCGTCGCACCGCTGGCCCCCGTCGGTCGCCTGCAGGGGTGTCGCCCTGGGCAGGGCACTGGCCCTGGGTCACCGAGTGCCGACGCGAGTTCCAGAATCGGCTAAAACGAAACGCTCAGCCCCCAGGGTGCGCAGGTAGCCCCTCCTGCTTCGTTTGCTACGTGGGAGATACTGAGGTGGGAGCGAGACTTCACTTTCCTCCCGCACAGATTCCCCCAGACTCGGGCTGAGATCTTGCCTGACCACAATGGGAGTCCGAGGCCGGGCCACGTCGCAGGCGAGCGTTCGGGCGATGGCAGGGGGGGCGCGTGGGTTGGCCCGTCTCCGTCTCTGCGCTCCTCTGTGTCCGGAGAAAGCCAGCACCAACTGTCGGGCCGGAAGGCTGCTCCCCTCGGCCTGGACCTCCTCCCCCGCTGTCAGAGACAAAGAATCTCGGGCGCCAAGAAGAAAGTCGTTTCCTCAGTGACAGCCCAGGGACGGCCGAGTCTCCCGGGCCCGTCAGAGAGTGCTCGGCTTCTCGGTTCCAGGAAAGCGGCTTCTGTGACGGGACAGCCCCACTCGGTGTCTCGCTGTCCTGCCTCGCCGGCCACCGGGACTGAGCACAGAGAGGGACCAGGTGAGGCCCAGCTCGCCGAGGGGGACATTGGGACCCGTCGAGGCCGTCTGCAAAGAGACACTCTCTTTCTACCAACACGGTAGCCGGGGGTGGCGGGGGGAAGTGGGGGGGAGTCCTGAGCGGCACACGGTCCTCCTGACCCCAGGAGGGACCCCACCCCTTCCCTGTCCCCTGCCGGACATGCAGGGCCCCCTGACTGCCCATGGCAACGTGATGCTGCCCGCTCTCTCCCGCTCACTGTTGCTCTGCCTCTGTCTGTCTGTCTCTGTGTCTCTGTCTGTGTCGGTAGCTTGCCGGGCTCTCCGAGAGGGATGGAGGAATCGAACCCGGATCTGCCACATGCAAGGCAAACGCCCTACCCGCTGTTCTATCATCATAAACAAAAACCAAATATTTAGTCTAGTCTCTGTCTGTGTCTGTCTGTCCGTCTGTCTCTCGTCCACCACAGCCACTCATCCTAGAGCAGGCAACGGAGGGGAAGCGTTCTGACCAGTGGCCCGAGCGTTCCTCCCTCACCTCCGCCCCCCGTCCCCCTCTGTAACGGTCACTGCCGCCCTTTCTCCTGTGAACTGTTTACATGTCTGACTTCTTGTTTGGATTTTACTTGGTGATTTGATATGAATTTTTAATGTGAAAGCACTTAGCATTAGGAGTTTGACATTTTGTCTGACCTTAATCACCAGGAGGACCATGAGAGGTTTATTCAGTGGGAAGAGAACTGTTACAGCCCTGACAGAAATGATGGGAAATAAGTAAACAGCCTTTTAAATCTCCACCAGAAATCAATAGGGTTTAAAGATGATGGACGTTGGTGTTTTTTGCTGCTTAAGGGACTTCAACCTTTTACGGGAAAATATCTTCTCGGCGTGTCAGCAGTTTTTCCCATGCACGCGATGAATCACTGCTGCAAATAGAACATTCTGCATAGAACACTCTTCATCATTATTATAAGGAAGAGATGCCGGCGACTGCCCAGGGTAATATAGAGCCTTTTGGGGCATTTTTGTATGAAAAAAGAGGGCCATTTCTCACAGTTCTGTGTTGGTCCTCTGTGTAATTCATACCCCAAACTTTTCCCTCTGCACGGTCAAGAGCCGTTGATATTCAGCAAGCACCTGTGTCCTGGCATGGGCCGGATGGTGTTAGCTAAGGCCGGTGGTCTGGCCCCATTGCACAGATGACGAAATTGAGGCCCAGAGACCCGCGTCAGGGGTCTTGCTCTCCCCGCCCCCGCCCCTCCAGCTGCTTCCCCCGCGATGCCCTCACCTTTGACTCGTTCTTGGCCCCCTGCAGATATTGCTCTTCTCTCCTCCCCCCTAGTCAGTAAAACTCACTTAAGTGACAGATGTCTGCGGCATTTAATCAGAGGAACAGAGCCCCACCGTGGTCACCGAGGAACGGGCTATGGCTGGAGGACGCTTCCCAGGGCGCTCTGCATATCCGTTCTCATGAATGATTTATAAGATATTAGATGGATATAACATTTAGCAGGATATTCACAATAAGCTGAGTCTGGCGCAAGTGTTCAAAGAGTAACTAAACATGCCGTGCATTGTCCTTCGTTTCAGAGCGTGGAGTTACGGGCTTTCATTGTACAAGAAAGGCTTTAAAACCTAGTAAACTGGCCGCTACGGAGCAGCCAACTTTCCAGGTATTCGAGACTCATTTGTGTTTATCATTGTGTGGCGGTTAGCCTGGAACAAGTAAGATTTATTTTGCAATTTGGAAAATATTCTAATTCAAACGAGGAATACCAGCTGAGTTTTAAGATAATAAATATACATGAAGTGTATGCCGGTAAATAAAAATTTCCCATGCACCTCCCGAATCTGCATAAATTTAGATCTGAGAACATATTGCATTAGTAATTAATTGAAGTTTTTGAAATAAAAGATGAGAGCTTGCTTCCAACTTAATCACAATACATGTTAGCCAGGCTGAATGCAGATATTATCAGAGGAAAGATACATTCCCTGCTCTTTTATTTATTTCTGTCGGAGTGGTAGCTTAATTTTTCCTTATTTAGTAACTGAGGTATTGCTGAAGAGATGGCACAGGGGTTGGTACTTTCCTGGCATCAGAGATTCCGGCTCCATCCCTGGTACCACTAGAAAGCCAGTGAGCGACCCAACCGCAGGGCCTGGGGTACGCCCAGCTCCACAAGACACAGCCCCAAAGCAACACCCCACCTGCCCTCCGCCCCCCTCAGCAAACAAAAATAAACGACCACATCTCCAGACGTCCCTTCTAACTGAACTCTAAAGCTCTGTAACTTCTTAGATTCAGAATTTTGGTTTAAAGTCTCCCCCCGCCCCAGTACACTCTTTGAAGTACAACACGATCTTAAAAGTAATGTTTTGCCCACACTAGGATGTGTGAATATCCCTCCCCTCACCCCTGGACGTGGGCTCTATAGTCTTCTCTGAATTGGCGACACCTGTCCATATTGCTGGACACCTGTCCTGTGTCCGGCCCGAATGCGGTGACTTACCTTCGTTTCCCAGATGACACCGACACGGACTGTGGTTCCTGCCGCCCGTCCAGGGCCCGGTGACTGCCCGCGGCCTGAGGGCTCCCCTTCACCGGGATCGAGTCTGTATGTGAGCACAGAGAACACCCATTAATTTGATTGGCTGATAATCAGCGAAAAGCGTGGCGAATCATTAGGCATGTGGTTCTCGGACAGGCTCCGAGTAGGGGGATGCTGTCGGGAACACGCGGGCCCACGGGGTCCAGCTGGGGCCCAGTCTGGCCTGTGTTCCAGTTTCCAGGACCATGGGGCGAGGGGCTCGAGATCGAGGCCAGGAACACTGCATTCCAGCCAGCTTCTTCCCCGAATTTCCTGCTCCCCTCCGTGAAGGGCCCCACTTCCCTCCCCTGCACAGTCGGGCTACATTCCAGTGACCAAGTTGGGTTGTGGGGTGCCTCAGTGGCACGGCAGAGTGGGACTCTGCGGTCACTGTTGCTGAGAATTTAATGGAGAAATCCAGATAAGACAAGCTCTCCTCAGGAGCGTCGGCCGGACTCAGTTCTCACACGGCAACTTTGGGGGATGCCAGACACACTTCTACTGTGAGAAGATAATTCTGCAGAGTTTATTTGCATGCTGTTTCGCCGCTTTGTCTCGCCTCTGTTATCAAATAGATATATCCACGTATAATAGATATATCCACATATATCAAATAGATATATCCACGTATAAAAGAAGAGTAATCAAAACCGTAAACATTAACACTGTGATGAACGGGTGGCCCAAACTATATTTAAAGAGAATTTTAGAAGACTTTTTTTTTCCTTAAAGAAAGAGAACTTCCCAATGTGACAGGGACTACAAAACAAAGAACTGAAAATGATGGGGCTGGAGTGACAGCACACCGGGGAGGGCGTTTGCCTTGCACGCAGCCAACCCGGGTTCAATTCCCAGCATCCCGTATGGTCCCCTGAGCACTGCCAGGAGTGATTCCTGAGTGCAGAGCCAGGAGTAACCCCTGAGCATTGATGGGTGTGTCCCAAAAAGAAAAAAAAAGAAAAGAACTGAAAATGAAAAGTGAGCTTTGCAGTTTAGAGTGTCTTTTTCAACTGGTTCCTACTCTTGCTTGTCTGAGCTTTTAATTCTTGTTCAGTATAAAGTCATTTCCTACTTCCTTTGTATTTTGCAGAGGTTACTATTAAGTTTTATATAAAGATATTTTACAAGGGAGTCTGGAGAGATAGTACAGCAGGTAGGGTACCTGCTTTGCATGCTGCCGACCTGGGTGTGACCCCTGTCCAGCCCTGCCAGCAGTAAGCCCTGAGCACTGCTGGGTGTGGTCCCAAAACCAAAAATATATATACGTATTTTTTTAAAGTTTGTTTAAATATTTAATGGTTCACTTTATTCATTTCTGTTCTGGAGACCAAAAGTTTTGCCAAAAAATATGCTTTAAATTTAGCAAGATCAGTGGCAAACTGATTTGATACCTAAAAATTTTCAGTAATGCAAGCATTTTCTTTGCTCAAAGATCTTTCTGGGGCCAGAGCGATAGCACAGCGGGGAGGGTGTTTGCTGGGGTTCGATCCCCAGCATCCCATATGGTCCCCCCAGCACTGCCAGGGGTAATTCCTGAGTGCAGAGCCTCGAGTAATCCCTGAGCATCGCTGGGTGTGACCCAAAAAGAAAAAAAAAATCTTTCTGATTAGCTAAGCACCTGGTGCGCTATAGCACAGCAGTTAAGGCGTTTGCCTTGCACACAGCCGACCCGGGTTCGATTCCTTCGCCCCTCTCGGAGAGCCCGGCAAGCTACCGAGAGTATCCCGCCTGCATAGCAGAGCCTGGCAAGCTCCCCATGGCGTATTTGATATGCCCAAAACAGTAACAAGTCTCAGAATGGAGACGTTACTGGTGCCTGTTCGAGCAAATTGATGAGCAACGGGATGACAGTGACAGTGATACAGTGATTAGTTAAGTAGGATTGAGCTTTGATTATATCTGTGCGATTCTCTTTCTTTTGAGGAATGTAGGGCTCGGGACATGGTTCAAGCCGAGAACTTGCCTTGCACGTTTGAAACCTGGGTTCAGCTCCCAGTACCACACAGTTCCCTGAGAACCGCCAGGAGTGACCCCCAAAAAGTGAGCTGGGAATAGCCACTGCTGTTGTGGTGTACACCCTCCTTCCCCCTCCTCAAAAAAAAAAAATCAGCGACAACAAAGAAGAATATGTATGTTTCCTCTTGGCAGAGTCTACATTTCAGTAGCTCGTTCAGTTACGTAAAACAGTTTCCATGCCACGTCGACCTAGTAGAAGTCATCAGTGCTACAAAACAGTTTATGTTCCCCCAATCTGGCATTACTGTTCTACTTTCATAGTCCCGTACCCGTTACTGAATCGAGGCAGTTACACTGCACTTGCACGTACTCGGCCCGCGAACCAAGTGTCTGAGCTTTCTTCATTTTCCTTTCACCCCCTCTGGTCTCTCAGCTCTGACTTGGCCTTTAGGTGATGATATACTGCATGAGCCCTCAAATTATGTTGGAGACCAAAAAAATTAACCAAATTGATTGGTGACATTATAGACAAATTCTGCTGGAGCAACTTGGAGCACAATTGTTCCCAGTTTGTTTCTGATGCCACATGTAATGACCCGTTTACTTCAGCAGATGTAATTAGAGCGTCTTCAGAGTAAACTGAGGCCAGAAACACTTGCTGAGACTCTGCCTGACCATTTGAAAATACCACTGACTCGATTTGTTTGTCTTAATGCCCATATCGGTTTGCTATAGAATACATGAACAAAAAAAAATTTTTTTTAAGTTTTTGGGTCACACCCAGCAATGGTCAGAGGTCACTCCTGGCTCTGTGCTCAGAATCACTCCTGGCAGTGCTTGGGGATCATATGGGATGCTGGGGATCGAACCCAGGTCACTTGTGTACAAGGCAAATGCCCTCCCTGCTGCGCTATCGCTCCAGCCCCCAGAAATTTTTTTTATGTTGGGAGTGTGGGGTACAGATGATATAAGACGGGGAAAACACTGCTGACTGCTGAACCTCGGTCAGGGTATGGTGACAGGGTCACACTGTATTACCACATGCCATGGTATGTTTGCTTATACTTCCACAGAAGAGAGACTAGAAAGAATTTTCTCAAATGATGATACTGGTGTCCGGGTTCCCCACATTTAGTGGATTTGGTGGATTAAATCTGAGGGTTATTTTGGGGTTTTTTTTGTTTGTTTGTTTGTTTGTTTGGGTTTTTTTTTTGCTTTTTGGGTCTTACCTGGCGATGCACAGGGGTTACTCCTGGCTCTGCACTCAGGAATTACTCCTGGCAGTGCTCAGGGGACCATATGGGATGCTGGGGATCGAACCCGGGTCGGCCGCGTGCAAGGCAAACGCCCTCCCTGCTGTGCTATCGCTCCGGCCCCAAATCTGAGTTTCTTGGGAGGGGCCAAGCCTGTTGCTGCTGTCCTGAGCAGAGGCTTCCTCGCCTTCCCGAGGTGAAGCAGGCAGGGACCAGTGTCCCCAACCCAGCAGCGAGACAGCCCCCCGGGGCCGCTGCCACCGCCCACCTCTCTGCTCCGCCGGGGCCCGGGCGGGAGAGGAGTGACGCTCCTTGTCTCCTTGTCGGCACCATCACAGGCTCAAAAAAGCAACATCCGAGGATCTTGGTTCAGCTCTAGCCTAGACCACACTCGGCCCCTTCCTCCCTCAGACCAGCCTTGCCCCAGAAGCCGAGAGACGGGTTTGATTTATGGGTCGGTGCCCGTTACTCAGCCTGCCGTTGCCTCATCCTGACCTGTAAGCAAGGCGCAGCCCAAGTACCTCTGGAAAGAAAAGTTGCCGAGACTTCTCCAATACCCTGGGCACTGGGGCAGTAAATCTACATGCAGATTAAAGATTTTGGTGACAAATGATAACGCTGGCCATCACTCTAATCCCTTCTTGGCTTCCCTGGGTATTGTTAATTCATAACACAGTTTGGATTGACTCGCCGTTATTGATTCCCGTATTCATTAGAATGAGACAGGAAATCTTGCTTTTGCGGGGGGCCTAGTTCTCAGACAACCCCTTTCTCAGGGAAGAAGAGGACCTGGTGGGGTATGAACCGTGAGCACGACAGTTCTATTGACCTGGAGAAGGTTAATGCGTCCTCGTTACGTGGATGTCGGAGGTTCCGATCACTTGTCAGTATGCTCCGATAATACATGCCGTACATCTTCATCAGGGAGGCAGAGAGCAGCCGTTCCCGGCCTCCGGACGAGCCTGTGGCCAGGCCGTAATTAACCTTTTGAACCTGGAATTGTAAAAGAATGTACTATTGGCATAGGTTATCAATTATGGTCAGAGCCAATTGATACTTGCTCAGAGAAGGCTTATTGGTGATGGATATTATCATTTACTTGTCTTTCCACTGTGTGACTGAAAAATAAAGCTGACGTGGCCAAGCTTTCCATTTTCACGCTCGTGGAGAGACATCTGGGTAGGTGCCTGGCTTATAAATTTAACTTCACTAATAAGAAAATCCTACTTTTACAGTAGATGGAAGTCACTGAGATCTCACACAGTGCCAAAAGTTTTTGAAGAAAACAGTAAGTCAGTGTTCTTTATCTAATCTTCCTCAAGATAAACTGAGGTCATGTTTATCTTGAGATAATGTTTCTAATGAGATAACGAGTGTCTGTACTGAGTGAGGAACGTGTTTGCGGGAAAACGAAAATGTGTCTGCCAGAATCGGTGGAGCTGTACATTGCTCGCCAGGTAGGGCTAATAAAATAGTTCCCTAAATTTTCCATAGTTGAAGACCATAGAAACGTCAGTTTTGCATCTCCTCCTAGTACGGAGAATCCCCGCTTACGGCAGTGGGAGTGTCTCTGGTTTCTCTTTTTTGTGGCAGGGCATGTTCTCTCTTCTTACTGGGAGCTCAGGTGTGTTCCAGCAAACAGGACACGCTCACGGTCCTGGGAACTTCATGCGGGGCGCGTACCATCAGCCTGGAGCTCGGGTGACAGTTTGCCCCGTTTGCAAGATTTAGATACTTAAGCCCAGCTGGCTTGTACTATTACAAAGGATGTTGTAAAGAAATGGAGCCAGGAGACCCCGGTTCTAGCTGCAGCCTTAGAGATTCAGGCCCAGGTTCGCCTCGGAGAGCAAGCGTTTAAGCCGTGTCGGTGTGTCTGGGCACCAGTAGAAAATGAGCATGTACAGCACGGTCCTTTGAAATGGGGGGGCCGGGGAAGGGCGTTTGCCTTGCATGAGGCCGACCCAGGTTCAATTCCCAGCATGTGTTCCCCCAAGCATCGCCAAGAGTAATTCTTGAGTTAATGAGTCAGGAGTAACCCCTGTGCAATGCTGGGTGTGAACCAAAAAAAAAAAAAAAAGAAATGGGGGGCCGGGGGGATTTCAGGCCACACCCCGTGTGCTCCCAGGGCGCCCAGCCCTCAGGCCCAGCACACACACACACACGCCCTTTGAGCCGTCTCCCGGGCCCAGCCAGGTTGTGGGTTTCATGTGAGCCTGTCGGTGTCGGGTGGGCTGGCCAACTCCCTCCAGACGGGCTAGAACAGCTTTCCTGGGCACGGCGCCGCTGCCGGTTAGAGGAGGGAGAAGGCAGAGTTAGAGATACTCAGCATGATGCCCAAGTTGGGGGGATGAAACCAGAGGACATTTGTGCTCTTGCTACAGGGGGAACGAAACCTTGACTGAAGCGATTTCTTTCCCCTTGTGTCGGTAGGGAAAGCCCCTTCCTCCCCGACTGGGATACTTCTGGGGTGTCTAGAGGCACTTCACTGTTGTGTTGACCGGAATGATGGGGGGTCGGGGGCCCTGAAAGCAGGGGACATAGTGAGCTCTGAATTGCAAGTCAAGTGTTTGCACGTGAAGTGCGAGGACAGAGACTTGCCCTCTCGGCTCATCCGGCCCAACAGACCACACCTGCCGACTCGGTCTTGGAACGCGGCCTTGAACCAGATGGGGCCGCACCTCCTTCAAAGCCATGAGGGTCCTCTATGAGTGGATAGTGTCCCGCAGGAGCTGGACACATCCCCCCGCCCCTCCCTGTGTCTTGGAGGTTTAAAAAAAAATCATTGCCCGTATGATTAGGGTGAAGCCGAGAAGAAGAAGAAATGGATAGAGAAAGTTGTTTCTGTTTTTTGTTTTTTTTTTAATAAACAACTTTTCTTTTATTTCTTTTTTTTTTTTTGCTTTTGTCAGAAATGTGTGTGTAGCCACGACAGCGCCATAGATCGTGTCGCGGTGGCCTGGTAGGCCTTGTTTCTGAAAATCAATCAAAATGAAATGCAGTTCTATCAATATCACCTCTGAAATTGCAATGTAGGTCAATAGGATCCAATTGTATTGCCGCACATTAGCAGCAGAAATGAAATACAGCTGTGCTCGTGCGCGACTCCGCCGGTGTTGCTGAGAGCCGGGTCACCCCGCGTGGGCTTTTAACATACAGGGGCGGCTCCGAGCCTCCGCCTTCCCCCCACCCAGGTCTGGCCCAGCCCTCGGCGGACACTGCAGTCGGGCCCAGGGCGCCATCTAGGGGCCCGGGGGCGCAGAGCAGTGTGCCCGGAGGCTCTGCCCAGAGCTTCCCCTGCTGGAAGCCGGGCCGGGGACGGGGCACTGAGGCAGAAGGGCCACAGCTGCGGGTTCCAGCTCACCTCACGGAACTGGAAACTCCCGCTGAGGAAAGGAAGGAGGCTAGGATTGGTAGGATTTTCTTTTTTTTTTTTCTTTTTGGGTCACACCTGGCAATGCACAGGGGTTACTCCTAGCTCTGCACTCAGGAATGACTCCTGGCGGTGCTCAGGGGACCATATGGGATGCTGGGAATCGAACCTGGGTTGGCTGCGTGCAAGGCAAATGCCCTACCCGCTGCGCTATCGCTCCAGCTCCCCAGGATTGGTAGGATTTTCTTCCCACATTAACCATTTTGTTTCGCTTCTTTTAGTATGTGTGTGTGTGTGTGTTTGTGTGTTTGCATGTGTTTTTGTGGGTGTTGTGTGTTTGTGTATTTCTGTGTGTCTGGGCTGGAGCGATAGCACAGCGGTTGGGTGTTCGCCTTTTATGCAGCCAACCCATGTTCGATTCCTCCGTCCCTCTCGGAGAGCCCGGCAAGCTACCGAGAGTATCCCGCCCGCATGGCAGAGCCTGGCAAGCTCCCCGTGGCGTATAAGATATGTGGCATATCTTGTACAACCAAGTCACCACAAGTCTCACAATGGAGACGTTACTAACCTTCACGTTAGTTAGTTTCCGGCGACACACAGTGCGACCACGGGGTCGTCAGAGTAAACGTGAAAGGTTCCGACATGCAGCCAGGGTGCTGTGTCTAAAAGCACCGACACAGTCACGCATGTCACATTCTCTCCCCTGTGAGGACCCCTCCCCGCCCTGGCACAGAGATGCTGCAGCTCCTCTTACTGCTCCATGTTCTCTGTGAAGCATGCTGTTCCCTGAAAATGGACTTTTTGGCTTCCTCACATGATTGTGCTCAATTAAAATACTTTAAAATAGACTTTACAGGTAAAAGCATTGTGTTTACCACTTAAGCGGGTCTTGTGCTTTTGAGATAAGAATCAACTCGGGAGTGCAGATCCATCATCCTTAGCAGTGGTTCCGTTCGCATCACATAATAAAATATGTGATGAAGAAAAGGATATTCTACCTTCTGTTTTCGTTAGTGAGTGGGGATTAGCAGTTTGATATTTTATTTACATTGAAGGGATAGTGTACGTGCTTTCATTCCTATGACTTTGGGGAGAAATCTCTCCTGTTTCATATATTCGTATACTTCAAAACCTTCTCAGGGCTAGAGTGATAGCACAGCGGGGAGGGCGTTTGCCTTGCACGAGGCCGACCCGGGTTCGATTCCCAGCATCCCATATGGTCCCCTGAGCACCGCCAGGAGTCATTCCTGAGTGCAGAGCCAGGAATAACCTCTGTGCATCACCGGGTGTGACCCAAAAAGCAAAAAAAAAAAAAAAAAAAAACCTTCTCTGCCATCTCTCCCCATGACAGGGACATGTGTGTGCCTTGGAGTTCTACAGGCTTAGGTTTCAGCCTGGTTCTACCAGATAACCGTCGGATGAATTTCTCTACCCACAGATCCTTAAATTGCCTGTCCTGGGACCGGAGCGATAGCACAGCAGGGAGGGTGTTTGCCTTGTGCACGGCTGACCCGGGTTCGACCCCCAGCATCCCATGTGGTCCCCTGAGCACCGCCAGGAGTAACTCCTGAGTGCAGAGCCAGGAGCAGAATTCCTGAGCATCACCTGGTGCGACCCAAAAAGCCAAAACATTAAAAAAAAATTAAATCATTGTCCAGTTGGAATCACACGTAACTTGCGTGGCTACTGTGAGGATGAAGGGAGATAACATTTATCACATTTTAGGGGTGTGTGTGTGTGTGTGTGTGTGTGTGTGTGTGTGTGTGTTTGGGCCACACCTGGCAGTGTTCAGGGCTTCCTCCTGGCTCTGTGTTCAGGGATCACTCCCGGCAGGGTTTGGGGGTCCACTCGGGGTCCCCTACGCTGTACAGTCTCTCCGGCCTGGACATGTAACAAGGTTCTAAGGAGTCAGGCCTCTCTCCCTAGTGGAATCTCCATTTGTTACCATTGGAAATGTTGATGCCTCTCCCTGTCGCTCACCCGCCCACCTGCACTGCCCCTGGCCCGTTCTGGTCAGTCCTCTGTGGCTGTGACATCCGGGACCCCTGTCTCCTTCCCCCACGTCCCCACGTGGTCACGGCAGGGTCTTGCTCTGACTCCTCCCAGAATGCACCCTGTCCCCCGCGGCAGGGCCCCTCGGGGCGCTCAGCTCGCCTGGGCTCCTGTGAGCAAGGCGCCCTCCCCTCCAGGGTCACGACCCGGCTCGCGCAGAGGGTGCGTCTGCGGTGGGCGCACCCCGGGCCCGAGTGCCACCCTTGGCTCCGTCTCCTCGCCAGCACTGCTGCTTCTTGGCTTGCTGCTTGCCAGCAGCCCTTCCAACACTGGGGAGCCACAGTCTCCGTGGTCGCCTTTCCCAGGCGGTGAACAGGGCCCGATTTCCTGCCATCTCTGTCTTTCCGGGACGGGCCGGGGGAATGTCTGTTCAGGTCTCCTGCCAGTTTTGTTTTGTTTTTCTTTATTCAGATTGTTTTGAGATTTGTGTGTGTGTGTTTGTGTGTTTATTCTTTTGCTGTTGAGTTATGTGAATATATATTCGGATATATATGTTATGTTTATATATATTATATATATAAAACATATAATATTATATATATTATATATATTCGGGTAATAGTGACCCCTGCCCAGGCGTCTGGCTTGCAGCTATTTTCTCCCGCTTATAGGTTGCCGTTTCGTTTGGGCGATGGTCTCCTCGCACGGTCCCACGCACGGGACGTGGTCCCAATTTGTATTCTCTGCCCTTGTTCTCTCTCTCCAGGAAGAGTTTCCAGATACTGACGTTTCTTTAAGTGGAATCACGCTCATTTATCTCGCTCGCTGCCGCGGTGTCCTCCAGCGTGGGAGAGCGCGCTGCTTCTGCAGTCTGTTCATTCAGCTGGTTTATGAATTAAAAGCAGAGGCCTCTATCCCGTCCCGAGATCCTGTAGTTCATTATTGCCAAATCAAGTCTCCATTTATTAGGGAGGGACCGTCGACAGCGTCTGCAGGAGTAAACAGACCCACTCCCAAGAATAAGTGTTGCCTTCAAAGCGGTCCTGGAGTCTGCTGGAACGGCGTGCTCGCCGTGGCTGAGATAATGAGCGGTACAGTAGAGAGCGGTGATTTATGACGGCCGCCGCTGACAGCTCGGGCGCGGAGACTCCCAGGGTGTCTGATGATGGCATTAGCATGCTGACAGCTCAGCATTTAGAACATTATGGTAATTTATCCTGCCTGGGCTGTCACCTGCACTGTCAGAGTTTCTTTTTAATGATGGTATAACTATTTTGTTTGTTTGTACTGCATTCTTTTCATTTGGCTAATGCTTCCTCATTAGATTGAACCTAGTAAATGAGAGTAATTAAGTGCTTCCTATAGCTCAGATGCAATGATTAAGTTGCAGAGCTGCTACTGATTATGTTTTATCATTTATCTCTATTAATCTGAGAATAATCCAGATGATAAACACATGTAATTTTTTGCTAATGTTTCAATAGATGAAATTTATAGTTTCTCCATGGAGCCGAGCAGGAAGTGTATATTCATATATAAGTAGTAAGTTGTTATGTGTGGGTCTGCTTTAAATAAGCATACGAGTTACAGCCGCCGTGGATGGAAAGGGAAAGGTGCTTTTGTCACACCGAGTCTCCTCTTCCTGGAGTGACTTCCCTTACTCTCCCCCAAAAAAGAAAGAAAGAGGCTGACATTCGTGTTGGAATTTTCTAACAAGAGCAAGTTCTCGATCTTTTTTTTTTTTTTTTTGGTTTTGGTGGTTTTTTTTGTTTTGGAGTCACATACAAGGATGAGACTGTAATTTATTTTAATAGATGGATTTGAAGTTTTTTCAGCCATTCCCACAGTCAGTTCTTTGCATAGACTCGTATTTGTCAGTTCTTTCATTTCCTTGGCTGTGAGAACATGATTCTCGAAGAAAATCTGTGTCGACGAAATTGTTTATTAAATAACTCCTGCCTTTTGATAAAGTCACCTAAAAT
This sequence comes from Sorex araneus, assembly GCF_027595985.1. NCBI lineage: Eukaryota > Metazoa > Chordata > Mammalia > Eulipotyphla > Soricidae > Sorex > Sorex araneus. Next base: position 260,595,952 of record NC_073303.1, read on the forward strand.
GTGGATATAATAGTGTGACATGAATAGGTCTGAAAAATAACCGGCTGTTGACACATACGTGTACCTGTGCCTGGCAGTATTTGCCAGGGTATTTCCCTGACTCTGGTGATTGTGGATACTATAGTCAGTGCTGCTGGCCTCCTGCAGCTTCCAGAGTGCCAAACCAGTTTGCTTTGTGTGTATTCGAGTCTCCACGGATCAGATTCATGCACACTTTTGGGTTTGGTTTTTGTTTTCTGGGGCCACACAGGGCGGTGCTCAGGGGACCACACGCGAGGCAAACACGCTCTACCCACTGTACTGTCCCTCTGGCCCCTCACGCATTTTAATCCGCTCTCCAAAAAGATGTGTTCCCAGTTCTGTCCAGTTTATTTACAAAATGATAGGTCTAACAAACTTTCCCTTTATACTAAGAGGGGGGGAAAGGGATTATTTTTTTAAAAAAGGAAATAACATTGTGTGATACTATTTTCATAAAGACTTGACAAGGTCCTAGAATTGCTCGGTCTGTGAGGGGGGTTGTGTAGACCGCCCCCTCCCCCAATGTCCACTCAGGAAAATGGACATAACACTACTGCGTTGCAGTGGCTCTGCATGCCAGCACCTGACCCAGAGCCTGGCCACTCTTCAGACGGTGTTTTGGAAAGGAGCACTGTGTGACGGGAGCTCTCGGCTTCTTTCTGTGCACACGGTACACCAGGAATTGCTTCTGCTGTTTTGTTTCCAAAAAAGGCCTTTTAAGCCTCTCGCACAGCAAGATCAGTTGTAGCGTTTTGCTCTGTGGACAGATGGGATCTCCTGTATTCTTCTTGGAATCTCTAAGATGAAATGCCTGAACCGTTGATCCAGGCCTACTTCTATCCGTTAATTCTAATGGAATATTATTTTTTTGGAAATGAAGATACTGCAAAAACTTGGAATGGAATTTAAACTGTTAATAATCATTCATGTATTCTTTAGATCCCTTATTTGAAAAAAAAACACACTTATTTTAAAGCGTTCCTTTCCCCACCATGTAACCTAGGTGTCCTTCAAAAATCACTTACTCTGGGGGGCCAGAGAGATAGCACAGCAGGTAGGGTACTTGCCTTGCACACGGCTGGCCCGTATTCAATCCCCTACACCCTTTTGGTTCCCTGAGCTCTGCCAGGAGTGATCCCTGAGCACTGCCAGGTGTGGGCACCCCCCAAAAAAAATGAAAAATTAAATAAAAATTACTTACCTTTAAAAGGTAGATCCAGCCTTGCAGCGAACTTCTGGTTCTCTATTGGGTGCAGCAATTCTTCCACTCAGGTTCCTGAGAATCTGGGGCTGCCACAAGCGTCTGTCTTCTACTGGAGTTCTCCCTTCTGCCCTCAGAAGATGAATATTTTTAGTCTGATGCTGCCACTTTTCTTAGGGATAAAATTCTCCATCGTGATAAAGCAGGGTTCCAGAAATGTTTTGTGGAAATAATCAGATTATATTGGAAGCGATGTTTTGTTAGCGCTAGGAAGGTAGTAGAAGGACCTGTGGCTTTCAGACTGTGAGGAATGGCTGCTGGTAGGTGTGGCCAGTTATAGGAAGACCCAACGCACCACATCCTAAGTCCTACCTCATTGTTCCCTAGTCCCTTATCAGATAAATCTTCTTTCTTCTTCCAAGATGCGAGCATGAGTAATGGTGAGTGAGAAGCCAATGTGATGCTCTTTGAATTCTAAACTATAAAATAAGAAGCACCCAAAGGAATAAACTTGTAAAATCCTGACAGGTTGCCTATCATCCCACACAGTTTTTTTTTTTTTAATGCAAAAGTTGAATCCTACTTTAAGATGAGATGTTTGCTAATCTAGAAGATAAACCTTTCTCAGTAAATACAGGTCCGATGGTTTGGACACACAAAAAATTTTTTTTTCAGTTTTGAGTATTTGGTGATTCAGTATCAGTATTCCTGCGTAGGTTTTTAAATATCCTTTCTCATGATTCCATTAAAAAAAAAAGTGATTCTTCTATTGTTTTTTGTTTTGTTTTGGGGCCACACCTGGCAATGCTCAATACTCCTGGCTCTGCTCTTAGGAATCACTCCTGGCGTTACTCAGGCAAGCAGCTGGGATACAGGGGTGGAACCAGGGTCGGACTCCTGCAAGACCAGCTCCCTGCCCGCTATACTATCTCTCCGGTCCCCTAAATTGTGATTCTTAATTACCAACAACCTCCCCGCTATCCCTTTCTCCCACAACAAAGAAACAACTATTTGAGTTGCTAAAACTGAGAATCACAAGTTAGAGTCTGTCCTTTGTCATTGGTTAAAAAGTAATTATGAAAAAAAAAAAACAGAATAAAAATAGAAGAGAAATTCTCCCCGCCCCGCCTTGCTGGTCAGTCCTATAGAAGTAATTTAAAATGCCGTATATTGAATTCTTTGATCATTTCTCCTGGGTGGGTTGGGGAGGAAGTCCAGGCTGAGGCAATTGCTTCTGGGCTCTCACTGTGCCTGGTAAATGAGACGCAGGAACCTCACCCCACTACATGACTAATGGCAACCTCCAGTGCCGCCTGCAATCAAAGATTAATTTGCTTTATCAAGTTTAAAGAATACCGGGTGATAAATCATGTCAAAAAGAAATAATCAGTCACAGGCTGGTATTCCTTCCTACATGTGAGGACAGGTGCTATGAGGCAAGCACTTGCCATATACGGCTAATTCTGTTTTTATGCATTTATGTTGGTCTTCGTTTCTACCTCGTTGATTCTCAGGATCAAATAATTCCTCATTAAGACCAGCTCCCCGCCCCGCTGGAGGACCATGGGCTGAGGGCCTGTAGTCAGGTTCTTTCCCTCCAATTATATAAGCATATTCTCATATGAGTATCATTAATACATGTTTGCTTTTTTTTTCAAACATGAGTTAACTTATACCAAATGGGAAGTGATTTTGGGGGGAGGGGCAGGATGCCAAAGCATTTTAACTGGGCCCATTTTTAGCAGCACTCAAGTATAATATAGCTGCATATTCATATAAACTTTTCATTTTATTCACCACTCCATTTTTTAGAGAGGGGGGGGAGAGGAGAGAGCTGGACACCTCCCCCTCCAGCTCCCTGCGCAGGCTCCGGTGTAGGTAATAGCGTGTTATAAAGCAAACGTCTCTCAGAAAACGCGTCCCGAGCAGCATCCAGAATCCAGCCTTGAGTCTCCTTCTGAAGCGACCGGAACGCGTGACTTTCCGTTGCTCCTCAGAGCCGTGTGTGCCCAGCTAGAATCTCCGTCAGGGCTTCAGTGTACGTAGGTGCGTGTCACCTCTCACCCCGGGCCTTTCCCGCCCAGGCTGCCTTCAGTGGATCGACGGAAATTTAGAAATTACTGAGGTTTCAGATTTGATGTACCAAGTTAAGTGAAAAATACCTCCTCGTCTCTGCGCTCGGAGGAAATCTCCCTGGAGCGGAGTCTTCATTTTCTGTTGCTTCAGTTCCTCCTCTCGTATGCCAAGATGCTGACTTGTTTCACTCCAGTCGATTGTCAGTGATCTACGAAGGCTTATCATGACGTGTGTTATCTTTTGGCTCTATTTCTGATTCCAAAGAATTTCTGATTTCAAGGAATTCTTGGCACTGTAGCACCGTTGTCCTGTTGTTCGTCGATTTGCTCGAGCAGGCACCAGTAATGTCTCCATTGTGAGACTTGTTGTTGTTACTGTGTTTGGCATATCAAATATGCCACGGGGAGCTTGCCAGGCTCTGCCGTGTGGGTGGGATACTCTCGGTAGCTTGCCGGGCTCTGAGAGGGTCGGAGGAATTGAACCCAGGTCGGCTGTGTGCAAGGCAAACGCCCTACTCGCTGTGCTATCGCTCCAGTCCAAAGAATTCTTAAAAAAAAAAAAAAAATTAGGGGCTGGAGCGATAGCACAGCAAGTAGGGTGTTTGCCTTGCACGCGGCCGACCCGAGTTCGAATCCCAGCATCCCATATGGTCCCCTGAGCACCTCCAGGGGTAATTCCTGAGTGCAGAGCCAGGAGTAACCCCTGTGCATCGCCAGGAGTAACCCCTGTGCATCGCCAGGTGTGACCCAAAAAGCAAAAAAAAAAAATTTAAATTAAATGTATATATATATATATTTAATTTTATTTAATTAGTGGTACCCGTGCTCTCCTGTCCGTTAGTTTTTAAATGGTTCCTTTAGGGCCAGAGCCATAGTCAGTGGGGCATGTGCTTGCCTTGCACGTGGCCAACTGGGTTCAGTCCTCAGCACCCTATATGACTCCCTGAGCACCACCAGGAGTAACTCCTGAGCACCTCTGGAGGTGGTTCCCTTCCCTGCCCGCCCCCCCCAAAAAAAGTCATAATAAAACAGTTCTTTTTAAGGTGAATAGGAATTTAATTTGCCATGATTTAGATTTTCCGGAGCTAAGTATATAGCACGATCCATCACCCTCGTAGCTAAATGGAATGATGGCAAGTTAAGGGTGACGCTGCCACCTGAGAGAGGGTCGTGCCCTAAGGCAGGATGCCAACTAGGAGCTGGACCTCTCACGCTCATGCCCTGTTCACGCACCAACAGGCTCTGCTAGTGCACTGCCCTGGTTTCCTTGGCTTCCAAGAGTGAACGCGTCCGTGCAAGGCCTGACTTTGCCAGTGATAGCCCTCGTGACAGTGGGGTGTCTCTGGGAAGCTAGTGAGAGCCCTGACCCAGTGCAGCTCTCAGCAGCCCCCACCTGAAGCCCCACCAGGGGAACTTCCTGCCGAGGGCTGGAGAGAGAGTCCAGGGCCTGAGGCGCTGGCCCTGCACACAGCTGGCCCAGTTCCTTCCCGTACTGCATACAGTTATGCCCTGAGCACACAATGAGGAGTGAGCCCCGAGTAAAGTCAGGTGTGGCCCCAAAACCAAAAAATAAAGTGAAAGTACAATATAGCTTTCAGATATGCTCCTGTGTGCTTAAGAAATGCAGGGGCTGGAGCCATAGCACAGCGGGGAGGGCATTTGCCTTGCACGCAGCCGACCCAGGTTTGATTCCCAGCATCCCATAGGGTCCCCTGAGCACCACCAGGAGTCATTCCCGAGTGCAGAGCCAGGAGTAACCCCTGTGCATTTTGGGTGTGACCCAAAAAGAAAAAAAAAAGAAATGCAAATGCTTCTTGGTATAAAGACTAGAAGAGCATAATTTCACTTGGAACAACAGGAATTTTGGTAGCAACTTAAGACTGAATTGTTTGAAACCATCAGCTTTCATTAATTTTTCTTGGTCTTACCACACTTCACACTGCACCTAGTCATTGGGCCACTTCTAGTCATATAATTTGTCATTTTAATTCCTCTTTTACTTTTTCGCCTTTTGGGTCACACCCAGCAGTGCTCAGGGGTTACTCCTGACTCTGCACTCAGGAATTACTCCTGGCGGTGCTCGGGGCACCATATGGGATGCTGAGAATCAAACCCGGGTTGGCTGCATGCAAGGCAAACGCCCTACCTGCTGGCTGTGCTATCACTCCAGCCCCTCCTCTTTTACTTTTTTAAATGTCCAAGTTTCCTGCATGTTGTCCCTGCATGTTGTCTCAAACTGCAGCGGCAAGGACGGGGCCTTGCTAGGGAGAGTGGCGCGTCCAGCCCGCCCGGGGAGCCCGGGTCACTGCAAGGCTGGCTTTGCTCTGGGTGGGGGTGGCTGTGTCGAGGGACAAGCAGACCTCCGGAGGCCCAGTTTGTCCACCCATGCGCGGCAGTGGGCGCCTCTGCAGCAGGCCGCGGGGCACCCCAGCCTAACAGCTCCGGGAGGGTCCTACGGGAGCGACGAGCAGGGAACACTCCCCGTCTGCAGCGAGGGTGGGCAGGCTGGGTGGACACGCGGCCCTCTGGTCGGCTCTGTCCACACCCCACCTGTGAAGACACTGACCGGCAGGGCTGGGCGAGTGTCCGTCAGGGGCAGGCCCGAGTGAGGGGCACGGCGGGGTCACACGGAGCTCCCAAGCTGAGGAAGGGGGACGGTGGGGGAGCGGGGAGTAGGGTGGGCAGCGGGTGCCGAGGCCCAGCGCCTGAGGCCTCGCTACGACTGGACACTGCCCCCGAGCGCCAGCGCCGGACCCACCAGGGCCAGCTAACGGGCGCCGAGAGGAACCAGCCCCCCACCCCCGAGGGTCTGCACGGCTGTCCTGAGCTCGGGGCGGCTGGGCCGTGCGCAGACAGACAGAACAGCAAAGAGCCAGAACCGTGGCCCGGCCGGCAGGGGGCCCTGCCTCAGTTCCCCCCGGAGCCCCGAGGACGGCCTGGTGTGGCCCAAACCAAAACTCTCAGGCGTCACCCCAGCTCCCATTCAGAACTACATGGCCAGACAGACAGGCCCCCCTGGGCCACTTGCCAGTCCCCGGGGGCAAAGGGCACTGGAAGCCTGGCTTTCACCAGTCAACACAAGGGAGGTAAAAGAGCGAAGCACCCAACTGCCAAAAGACACGGCGGTGACATGGGGCCAGACCCCCGTGGGTGGGGACTTCAGAGAGCTGACCGGTGTGTGAAGAAGGTGACAGCCGTCGGACAGACACCGTGTAAATGCAGAGACACCATGACCAAGCAGAGGCGAGAACCGAGGGGAGAGCTTAGATCTATTCCATCTAAATGTGAAAAATTCTAGAACCTTGAGGAACCCCCTCAAAGCCTTCACCAGGGGCTGGAGCGATATCACAGCGGGGAGGGCATTTGCCTTGCACGCGGCCGACCCGGGTTCAATTCCCAGCATCCCATATGGTCCCCTGAGCACCGCCAGGGGTAATTCCTGAGTGCAGGAGCCAGGAGTAACCCCTGAGCATCGCCAGGTGTGACCCAAAAATTTAAAAAAAAAAATGCCTTCACCAATCCTCTCAGCACAGTGAAGAGAAGATCGGTGAGCTCCGAAGTAGGTCAGGTCTCGTCGCACGAGCCCGCCAGTCACGAGCCCTCACACGGGGCCCTCATAAAGCCCCAAGCATTGACTAGACATGGCCCCCAAACAAACGTATTTCCTAAAAGGAAGCACGAGTAGGGAAGAGAATCACAAACACTGGAAGAACAGACCATCCGAAATCAGTTGGTTGCTGCGACACAGGCAACATATGACTTTGGGAATTTTTACCCAATATTATAGAACCCAAGGCTGCTCGGGTCGGGACTGGGCCTCTTCCACCCAGATCCCCCATTTTCCAGTAGCTAGGCAGTCACACCCAGAGACTCCCCCTGGCGCCCGCCGTGACATCCAGAAACTATAAAACCAGGCTCCTGGAAGACATAGCCTAGTTCTCCCTCTTGGAGAACCTGACAAGCTACTGAGAGTCTATTACCCACTTGGGAGAGCCTGGCAAGCTTCCCGTGACATATTCATATCCAAAATACAGTAACAGATATATACATACCTCTCAGAGAGCCCGGCAAGCTACTGAGAGTAGCCCGCCTGCATGGAAGAGCCTGGCAAGCTACCCGTGGCATATTTGATATGCCAAAAACAGTAACAATAGGTCTCATTCCCCTGACCCTGAAAGAGCCTCCAATCATTGGGAAAGACGAGTAAGGAGAGGCTGCTAAAATCTCAGGGCTGAGTGTAATAGAGACATTACTGGTGCCCGCTCGATTAAATCGACGAACAACGGGATAACACTGATACAGTAATTGTAGACCCCACCCTGGAGAAAGAGGGTTTCAGATGGGACTTCTTTTCTTTTCTTTTTTTTTTTTTTCTGCTTTTTGGTCACGCCCGGCAATGCTCAGGGGTTACTCCTGGCGGTGCTCAGAGTACCATATGGGATGCCAGGGATCAAACCTGGGTTGGCCACGTGCAAGGCAAATGCCCTCTCCACTGTACTATCACTCCAGCCCCTCCCCCGAGAAGGGACTTTCTGTGCCTCAAGGACAACAGAAGAACCGAATGTGTCTGCCCAGTCTCTGTACATGGTGCTTCAAACCTCTGCAGGGTCATAGACTCTAAAGGGTGCAGTTTCCTCGGCCTCTCTGGAAAACGGTGTGGACATTTCTCAGAAAAGTAAGAGTTGAGCTTCCGTCCAACCCAACGATTCCACTTTGGGGCCCCAAAGCACTATTCTGGGGAGACATAAGCACTCCTTTGCTCGTGGCGGCCCTGGTCACAATAGCCAACATCTGGACCAACTCGAGAACCCAAGAGCAGAGGAGAGGACAGGGAAACTGAGGCACACACGCAGGGGAGGGTCACCCAGCTGGAGGAAGAGTCTGCAGCCAGTGAAGCCAGCGGGTGAAACTAGCAGGTCATCCTAGACGGAGAGGGACAGACAGGACAGTCTCTCACGAATCACAGACAGGAGACAACGAATGGCCACAGGCAGCAGGACCTGGCTGCTGGTGCGGGGACCCGGGGACACCGGTGAGGCTTCGGGGGTGGCACCTTGTCTTCGTGGAACCCTGTCACGAGCAGGTTGTAGCTCATGGTCCCTCGGATGAACGTTCTGAAACAGATGCGGAGTTCAGCCGTTTTTCGGCTGGATCCGTGGGTCTGGGCCACGCTGGAGAGGCGGGTAAGCTTGAAGGCCACCGTGGGACAGAAGGCTGCTGTCACGCTGTCTCTCGTACCACGCACCCAGCCAGGTGCCTCCTTGAAGAAACAACTCCCGGCCTCTGATTTCCCCCCGTCTCCTGGCTGACGGACGGCCCCGGAAGGCCCTGGAAGCAGGCGGCCTCCCCGGGCCCTGTCCCCGGCTGGACCCGGGCATCCCGTGCTTTGGCGTCCTCGGCGCCCTGTCCGCCTGGATCGATTATGTGCCCTGTCCCAGCCCTGGGAGGCCACGGCCCCGCGGCCCAGACAGATGGACGGACACGTGACTGACAGCACTGACAGCTGGGGAAGGTTACCAGGAAGAAGAGCATTCCATGAGAGCTGACGTGGGCACAGGGTGGGGAGCTGGAAGAGCCTCTGCCAGGCGGAGAAGGGGGAGGCGACCGCCCCCAGCTGAGGGCTGCGGACCAGAACACAACCAGCGAGGGTGGTAAGACCCAGGGCGTTTCGGCGGACAGTTGGGGGTCATTCAGCCCCGGGTGCGAAGGGGACATGCTCATGAGAACAGTCTCTTCTTCCCAACCCCCTTTCTTTAGGGGCTTGGGGCCACACCCAGCTGTGCTCAGGCCTTACTCCTAACTCTGTGCTCACGGAGCCATAAGGGGCACCGGGGGTCGTAGCCGGCCCACTGGGCACTCTCTCTCTCTCTCTTCCCCTCTCTCTCTTTCCCTCTCTCTCTCTCTCTCTCTCTTCCCCTCTCTCTCTTTCCCTCTCTCTCTCTTTCCGTCTCTCCCTCTTCCTCACTCTCTCTCTCTTCCTCTCTCTTTCTTTCCCTCTCCCTCTCTCTTTCCCTCTCTCCCTCTTCCTCTCTCTCTCCCTCTCTCTCTCTTTCCCTCTCTCTCTCTCTTTCCCTCTCTCCCTCTCCCTCTTCCTCTCTCTCTCTTTCCCTCTCTCCCTCTCCTCTCTCTCTCTCTCTCTCTCTCTCTCTCTCTCTCTCTCTCTCTCTCTCTCTCTCTCTCTCCCCCCCCTCTCTCTCTCCCAAACAGGAGCCAAGGAGACTTCGGGTGAGGTGAGGGGTCCTGCAGACATGGGCTGCCCCCTCAGCCTGACCCCCGCACTGGGGGCCCCAGGACCTTCCCAGCGGCCGCGGGCACTCGTGAGCCGTTGGGCCCCGCGCCGCAGAGATCCGACTTGCCAGGCCCCCTGAATGCCCAGTGTGTGACTCGCTGCGAAATCCCTTTTTGTGTTGTGCTTCACTTGAGATGACATTTTGACTTACTGTGAGACAGGGTAATTCCTAGTTTCCTTTGTCATCATCATCTTTGGATGTCACCGACGATGGCGTGCTCGACACCGGCTCCGAGACCCGAGGAGGAAGGACACATGATTTTTATATGATGATTTCTCCCGAGTATTCGCGCTCGCGATGGCTTTTGGCTGCAGGCGTCGGGGTGGAGGGAGCAGCCGCCTGCTGGGAGAGGGCTCTGCGTCTCACTCGGCGCGTCTGTGACTAAATACAGGATTAAATGATTTGTGGGCCGCCTGCGTGCCAGCGAATTGAAAGGGCTATTGTTTCATCAAGAGGTGCTTTAGCATAAACTGTGAACGCTCGGCATTAAATACCGGGCCTCTCTGGACAGGCCGGAGAAGTCCAGCTAGATGCCTGAGCTTAAATGTCTGTGCTTGGGAGGGGAGGCATTTGCCCACACCCCGCCGTGCTCAGGGGCTGCTCCTGGTTCTGTGCCTGGAGTGGTCCCTGGGGGTGCAGGAGGGGCGGCCTGCAGTGCCCGGGATGGAGCTGGAGTCGACCGAGGGCCTCCGTCTCCTGTGCTGTCTCTCCGTGGCCCTGGGATTTAGTTCATGGTGGCTCTTAGCACCAACCTAAGGCCACTGTCTCACCACCTGTCTCCCCGGCTGTCTCTCACTCTACCTGTCCTGCAAACAAAGCCTCTGTGTCGCCTTGTCCCGAGAAGGAGCTCTCTTCCCCAATCCCGAGTGAAGCCCGGAGGAGCAGAACCTCTTTGGGGTATGAATCTCTAGTGACGGGGCCAGAGAGAGTGTGCGGGGGTGAAGGCGCCGGTTTGCATAGGGCCGATCCCAGTTCAGTCTCCCGAGCACAGCCGGGTGTGGCCCCCAGACCATCACTGTGGCACTGTGGCTCTGTCGTCCCGTTGTTCATCGATCTCCTCAAGCGGGCACCAGTCACGTCTCCATTGTGAGACTTGTGGTTTTTGGCATATCTTATACGCCACGTGGAGCTTGCCAGGCTCTGCTGTGTGGGCGGGATACTCTCAGTAGCTTGCCGGGCTCTCCCAGAGGGGCAGAGGAATCGAACCCGGGTCGGCCGCGTGCAAGGCAAACACCCTACCCACTGTGCTATCCCTCCAGTCCAGTCAGGCCCCTAAACCATAAATGAATACATACGCAAACAGATTCCCAGTGACAGTTCCATCCTAAAAGGCCCGGAGTAGGGGGACCCTTGTCTCGGCACCGAGGGACCCAGACTTTCAGCCCGATAGTCTTTTTTAGGGATTTCGGAATGTTTAGAACTAGCAACATTAAAGAAAGCCCCATTTTTACCAAGACTAGTAGGGGGAAAGTGGGCGAAATGAGCAAAAAACGAGCCACACGGCTTCAGGCAAGATCCCTGGCCAGAGTTGCCTGTGACAGCAAGGAAGGGGCCAGTGGGGGTCGTCCAGACCGTGTCCGGGCGAGTGGGAGCTGGACGTCCTGGAGACGGGGCTCCGTGAGCTGGTGGAACGTCTCCTTTCAGCCCGGCGGGCGCGTGGCAGACAGCAGGACCCTGACCCTGAGGTGAGTCTCGAGGGCCAGAGGGATCCGAACGGGTGTGAAGGCGCCTGCTTCGCCCGGGAATGGCCCGGCCGGGTGCCCTGCACCCCCAGGCAGGGTCCCTGAGCACAGAGCGGGGAGGCAGGCCCTGAGCACTGTGGAGAGGGAGCACTCTTCCCCGCATCTTACAGACGGTTGCAGTCTCTCCCTCAAGGGTGGGTAGCTAGCCCGGGCCGGGCCGGGCCGGGGGTTCCACTCAGGCCCTGCACCCGAGGGCCCGTGAGCACCCGAAAACGAGTGCAGGACCTCCTGCGTGCACGTTTCTCTGGGGGAAGAGTCGATACCTTCCAGGGATTCCCAGCCACGCCCCCTCGGGAGGAAGGGGCTTCACCCCTGCCCCGGGAGTCAGAACTGCGGCGAGCCCGCTTCCCCCTCTCCCCTTCCAAGCGTCCCCTGGTCACGAGGAGCAAGTCCGACCCGGAGGGAGATGCCCGCTCCCGTTCCTTGGGGCTAAGAGACCTGGTGCCCCCCACGCACGGAGCACTTGGCACGGCTGAATTTGAGCCCTGGCTCTGCCGCCCACCTTTCATCCCAGCGGCGCTGTCTGTGAAGCTGGAGAGGACCAGCACCCGCGCATGGTGCTCCAGTGGCGCAGAGAGGGGGGAGGCAGCCTGGACAGTGCTCCCGAGGCCATGCCCAGCCTTCACCCGTCCAAGGTGTTGAGCTGCCACAGTTTGAGGGAGGGGGTGACTGCCACCTAGTGGCTGGAGGTCAAGAAGGCAGCTAAACGTTTCACAAACGCACAGTTCCCCCACGAGAAGAACTTCTATCCTAAAACGTCATTTTTTAAAAATATATATTAAATATATATATACATAATCTCAGCTAAAAGGATCAGAGAACAAACGAAACTGTGATAGACTTCAGCTTTTGTGAGCAGCTAAGTAAAAGTAAAAAATTCCATCTCTGTTCATTCAACGACTCTCTTTGTCCTGTTTACTTTTTGCGGCCACAACTGGTGATGCACAGGAGTTACTCCTGGCTCTGCACTCAGGAATTACTCCTGGCGGGGCTCAGGGGACCCTATGGGATGCCGGGGATCGAACCCGGGTCAGCCGCATACAAGGCAGACGCCCTCCCCGCTGTGCTATCGCTCCAATCCCTCAACTACTTGATCGAAGTTACAGTCATACCTTCAGTATCATGTGCGGGGGGGAAACAAGAGGCCTTTTCTGATCAGACCAACAGCCATGAGCCCACCTGAGACCCCCCCTGTGCGCTGTGTGGAAGGGCTTACAGCTCTCTCCGGGGCACGCCAGGCGCTCTGATGTTGGGACCGTCTGTGATCAGAGATTAGAAAGCTGCTGGTTCACAATGTCCTCGTGGGCATGATTTGACTTGGGCTGAAAACCTCCTGGCTCACCTGTGTGGCTCGGCAGATGTGCCTGCTAACTTTTCTCAGCCTCGGTTTCCTGGGTGGTGAAGTTGTGAGGTTCGTATCTGCCGCCTCTTTGGGGCTGCCATGTCGACGCAGGAAGAGAAGGCGTGTCCGTGAGTAAAGTCGTAAGAGCGGATTGCCAGTGCGGGGCGGGCTGGGGGCGGGGGGTAATCTCTGTTGACCGGACACTGTGCTCTGTGGCTGGACGCTGTCCATCGCTGTCCCTGCCAGTGCCTGGAAGGTGGCTTGGGAACTAAAGAGATAGCTGAGGACGTTCCCGCCAGGGACGCAAACCTGGGCATCTGACATCTGAGTTGGCACGAGCCCTGAGCAAGTCCAGAGGTCACCCTCCTCTCCTCTGCCCTCCCGGGGTCCCCGCCCAGCCTCCACAGCCCCGCAGCTGAGCCGCGTCGCGTGGGATGGGCAGAGGGGAAGAAGCCCGAGGCCGGGTCCTCCCGGGCCCCTCACTGCAGGACTGACTTTGCACCTTCTCGATCACTGGCATCGCGTTTTCCCGGCTGACGGTCCTAGCACGGTTTGTTTAGACACGAAAGAAAATCGAACCGTTGGGTGATGGTGAGATTTGGCACCGTGTCCCACCCGAGATGCTTCGTGCTTGCTGGTCCCTGGAGCGAATGTGTGATTCCTTGTTCCCTCACTGTACCTCCAGGCCTGGTTTCAGCTTTGAGTTGGCCAATGGGCCTGCCCAGGTCAGCGCGCTCTGTTGCACAGGCTTTACGGCCTGTTGGGAGGCGACTGTCTTAAAAGCTAAGGAGTGTGTCCTCAGGTGGGGAAAGGTTGGTGTCTCCACCTGCCGTTAGGACTTTGAGAGGGGGGCTGGAGTGATAGCACAGCGGGTAGGGCGTTTGCCTTGCACTCGGCCAACCCGGGTTTGAATCCCAGCATCCCATATGGTCCCCTGAGCACCACCAGGGGTGGTTCCTGAGTGTACAGCCAGGAGTGATCCCTGTGCATCACCAGGTGCGACCCAAAAACAAACAAACAAACAAAAAAAGACTTTGAGAGGAATCTGCAACAGACAGGAGTGACAGGCCTCAGCCGGCTGTTGATTGGCAGATTCTGAGTCCGTTGACGGTGGCGTCTGGGCACGGACGAGCAGATGGGACGAGCAGGCCAGTGGGAAGCGAGGGCAGGAACGAGCAGTCGTCGGCAAAGTGGCCAATGCTTGTGTTTTGCTAAACACCTGCCTTGTTTTGTATCAGACTGTCCGAACCATCTGCTCTTAACCTACTGTCACCATTTGAGAGGTTGATTTTGTTGTTGTTGTTGCTGCTGCTATTTTGTTTTGTTTCAAGCTGTAAAAGTGGCTGGGAGGGAAGGCTTTACATTAACTGGAAACCCATGCCCCGCCTTAGAAACCTCCTGTTCGGATACCCCCATTTTATCCTCAAGAGAATAGTTCCTTTTTAATTTAGGTGCAGGGTTTTATGTGATTAAGATCACATGACTCACTCTCTGGCATCAAAATTTTAACTCCCTGAGTAGAGGCCTGGCCAGTGTGTGATACGGCAACCATTGACGAGTGGGGGTGAGCTGGATGTGACGCTTCACTCATCCTTTCTCATTAAAAAATTTGAAATGTTTTGCACAGTTTCAAGAAGAGCTTCGTTATTTCCTAGATAGTCAACTGATGATCCTGGTAGAAATAGTATTTACGGGGCCAGAGAGATAGTAGAGGGCGGAAGGCGCTTGCCTTGCGTTCAGCCAACCCTGGTTCTTTCACCAGCCCTGCACAAAGGCCCCCCAGCACTGCCAGGAGTAAGACCCTGGACACCGCCAGTGTGCCCCCTCATCCTCAAAAATAGTATTTTCGATATTCATCGGCTCCTGTGCTGGGTATTTTTGTGAACCGTTGCTGATACTCGATACAGCCACAGAAATCAACTGGACTGTCTGTTCCTTGATCGTGTGGTCTCAGCCTTAAGGTGCCTCCAGTATCTTATTTCACCACGTAATCAGCACAGATGCTCGTGACTACCCGCCCGCCCCCCAAAATGGGGTGCAGCCATTCTCTGAAGCTTTTTATGAAATTGTGCTGTATGACCGGGGAGACAGTGCGCTGATGGTGTGATGACGGACGGGTGGATGGTGGCCACAACTGAAAGGCTGTTTCTGTTCCCTGTTTTCTAACTTCTGACACTGCCCCACCCAAACGTGCCCGTGCCAAAGAGAGGCCCCAGAGATGCCGTCATCAAAATGGTGTGAAAAAAAGAACCGCGTGGGTCTGCGTTTACACGTCACACTCGGTTCGACGATGTGTGGAGAAGTTAAAGAATTTTGTTAAAAGGGAGAATCCAAGAGTAGGTTGGCCACGACGGTCAGACACTCAAGGAGAGGGAACGCAGCTGGCGGGCCTGGCGAGGGGAAGCCAACCTCCGTCACGGGCTCCGCGCTCAGCCCGCTCCCCCTGTCACGTCCATCTCTGCTCTTGCCGCGCCCCTGACGTCCTTCCTGAGACTTGCCCACTCCTCGCCAGCTGTCTTGTCCTCTGTCCTCCTTCCCCGCCGCTCCTGCAGACCCTTCAGTGTTCCCTTGCGGGTCTGAGCGCCTACAGGGGCCTGAGCACCACTCTTTCGGGTCTGAGAACCTGCAGCGTTGGGGTGGGTGCAACACTGGAGGCCACGACACAGCCTGCCCGCCACAGGCCAGGCGCGGCAGCGGTAAGGCCCTTGTGCAGATCTTCTCCGGCAAGCTTCAGAATAACTTAGAAGTCTTCATAGTGTTCTCAGCCCGCGGCGGAGTGGCTGGACTTGAAGGCTCTTCCGTGTAGGCACGAGCTTCGGCCTTCGGGTCCCTCCGGCTCTGGCCCCTGGATGCCAAGTTGGCATCCCTACTTGCCCCATCACTGTTTTCCTCCTCGGCGTCGCTGTTTTCTCAGCAAAGTGTGAGAGTCTCTGGGGACTCGGCCACTACAGGTGTTAAATACGGCTAGTGTGTAAATAGTGCTCCAGCCACACTTACGGACCGAATGTGGACCGGGGAGGGTGAGATGATGCAGTCTCGGGTGGGAAAGACTGAGGAACTTTCTTCCAGTTCCCGTCGTTCTTCTGAAGGAGCTCTCGTTAATTGGGGCAGCAGCGGGTCGGAACCAGCCGATGTTCAGATTTTTAAGGATCGTAAATTAGAAAAGGATCTTTATGAGAGTTGAACCGTGTTATTTGGGGCTGGATCAATCCCGCTGTTTTATTCTTTCATTCATTATTCAAATACTTAAAATTACTGTGATATTATGATTTATTATAAGACTATGTATTTGGTCCTTCTTCCCCCGCCTAGAGCAGGGCTCGGAGCTTTTGGAGTTTCCCAAATAGTTGGGGCCAAGAAAAGGTGTCCTGCGTATTCTTTTTAGTTTGGGGTGGGGAGGAGCTTGGGATACTGGGTGGGGGGGCTCGGGGGTCATCCCAGAGGTGCGGGGGCTGTGGGGAGGTCATGCAGGGCCAGGAACCGCATTGTGGCTCCCGCGTGCAAACATGTACTGCAGCCGTTGGAGCGGTCTCCCAGGCCCAGAATATTCTTTCCAAGCCCCTTTCAGCCACACGTGGGCTTCCATTAAGAGGGGATGCTTAGGGGCTGGAGCAGTAGCGCAGTGGGGAGGGCGTGTGCCTTGCACGCGGCCGACCCGGGTTCAATTCGTTCGTCCTTCTCTCGGAGAGCCTGGCAAGCTACGAAGAGTGTCCCGCCCACAAGGCGGAAGCCAAAAAGGAAAAAAAAATGACTTTTAGCAAACACCCACGGAGGGCGCTGATAACGCCAGGGAGCACTTGGTCACAGGCTGGCACTCCCCGTGCCCCTTGCTCCGGAGAGCCGAGAGGACCGTGAGCCTGAGCTCCCCCGGCAGTGGCCAGAGATTTCATCGGCCATCCCCGTGCCTGGCACCTCCATCCAAGGGCAGGCGGACGGACGCAGGGAAGCACAGAGCCAGCCCGGGCCCCGAGAGCTTCCCGTCCTTGCCCTGTGCCCGCTCCCATCTCACTGTGCCCAGGTCATCGTCCCTCAGAACCAACCAGCGATCGGCAAGTACAACATTGCTCTTGTTTCGGTGAGCGCCGATCGGAGCCTCCCCTCTGGCCGCAGCCCCTCACGACAGCACAGGGGACAGCCTGGCCTCGGGATTGGGGTCGGACGGGGCCCTGTGTGGAACTGAGCCTTCACCTGCATCCCGTGGTTGGGTTAAGTGTGGGGGACACCCTCGCACTGCCCCCTGACCGGTGGTCTTGGGTGGGGGGGGAGGTACCCTGGAAGTACAAACCCACCTGATTCCCCACCGTGTGACCACAGGCCGCACCCGCCAGCTCTGCAAGAGAACAGGAGCGCGTGGCGGGACGCCTCGGCGACCCCAGGAAGCACTTGGGCTGACCCGACTCCGGGCACGGAAAGGGGCCCTCCGGGTGCCCCCTCCTTCCAGCTGGCACCAAACACCCCCCACTTCTGCCAGTCTGCCGCGCCGGTGCCAGAGAGAAGTCAAGATTACTCAGAGAGCGGGGCGGGGGCCGTGGGAGGAAAGAAAGTCATGCGGAAAGTGACATGGGGACCGGGCGGGGGTCGGGCACGTGGGCGGTGGGGGAGGACAGTGACCTGAACACAGAAGTAATCCTATCATGTGAACTCGAGCTTGAAAGGAAACGAGATCCAGGATGCCAAGATTATTTCCCATGGATCATATGAAGGAGCACACAGTCGCTGGTTTAATTTGGATTTACTAGAATAAATGTCAGTGACTGTGTTTCTCCCCTCGCGCCTTGGAAGCAGCCCTGACAAATAGGACGGAGGCCGGGAGCGGGGGTTAGGAAGCCGCTTCACGGGTGGCTGGGAGCAGTCTCCTAACTGTTTCATTTGCCCCATTTAAAAAAAAATAAAATTGGGTCAATAATACCTGTCCTACCTGAGGAACATTTTTTAGTAATCTAAGAAATGATGAAATGCATGAGCCTCCCTCTCCCAGGGAGAATAATTCTGCTCGTGAAGGTTTAAAACATACGTTTTTCTCAATGAGATACAGGAGGGGAAGAAAGGGCTATCGAAAAGAAAAGGTCGTTATTTTGTCAACTATGTTTGTTGGCTGCTAATTGAGAATTTGTCCATCTTTAAAGTCAGTCACAGCGTGGGGAAAGGCTTCGATTTAATACATGTCAAAATTTACTAAAAAGGAATTTCCAAAACAACATTCACCGAAAAAAAAGAAATTAGGAAAAATGCCGAGGACACTCTATAGACATTCGGTATGTGGTCTATAGAATTTTATTGTTTATGACAGCAATGACTTCTCTCTTTAAAAAAAAAAAAGTGTGAAGATGAAATAACCTTGCTTCATTTCATCTTGGACAAAAGATCACCTCCCCTAATTCCTAAATTCCTAATTGTTAATTGTCATAATGAAGCTGGTTTCTCAAAAGAGGGAGAAACTCTCTGTCTAGGAGAGAGTAGAGAGCTCCAGGATGTGGAATTTTTGTTCACTTGTTTAGCGGCTGTCATCTTAAAGTGGAGATAGAATGGAACACTGTTTGTGTCTTGGAAATGGATGCCTTTTCATCATGCATAATTGAGCAAAGTTGAGATTCTGTAGGTATGAAACAGACAAACAAACAAAGCCACAGCCATGATAGCTGTTCCAGGAAATGGAGTAAATTAATAATAAAAGACAATACACTACCTCATAAATACCTCATAAATGCTCATCATGAGATTAGACCATGAGAGCATTAAGCAAACACCCTGATTAATTTAACAATTTAATCCTAGAGTGGGAATGTAGATATTTCAGAATTCATTTGTACATAGGCAAACCAGAGACAAAAATAAATAGCTTAATTCATAAAGTGAAGTTTTCAAACAGTTCTTGTGGAGGTCTAGAGATAATATTCTTTAAAAAAAATAACTAAGCTAGACATTCTTTTGTGACTGGCTCTTTAAATAACCAAGTTTCTGTATCTTTTTAAAAATATAACATATATTATGGGACAGATCTAGGCATTTTTGCTTTACATCCAGAGATCTTTTATAATTGGTTCTAAGTCACAGCTAGGAGCAATGATTTTTAAAACACTGCCTGATTCCAGACACATAATTTCGGAGGGTGGGAGAAATACTTTCTTCAGCTTCTCTGTTAACTGAGTCAAGTTTAAATTAATCCTGAGAAGAATGTGTTTGAATACCTTGTTGGTGGATAAAATAATGTATTAAAGCATATGGTTGAACATGTTTTGAAGAATTTCTAGAAAGTGTGAATAGCGTAAGAGCAGTTGAACAGAAAGGCTTTTTTATTTTACTATCACTTTGATATGGTAGATTTTTTTTTCCTATCAGCTAGTTGGTAAAAATCCACAATTTAGCAAAATAGCTAATAGGACTCAAATGTAGACATTTCACATAGTGTACCATGTAAATGTAAACCTTTGTAGTTACATGTTTTTGTAGCAAGAGAATTGTTTTAAAAGGCATGTAATTTATTAGCTATCGGTAGCTTCTTTATTGCCTTGCCACGCTGCAGTAATAAATAAAAGAAAGTGAACTGATTTTACAAATGGCACACAAGGTGCACATTTTGTGGGGAAAAAAGTCTTTTTTTAAAGAATTGGCATTAAATCCTTTTTTTGTGATGACAAAGAGGCTAAGAGTGCAAACTGTATTTTCTGTTTATCGAGAACAGTCTTTTTTTCTTGGGGGCATTTTTTCCTATGATCATCAAGGGATTTCAAAAGCAATAAAGTGTGGAATCATTGTTCGACTTGAACAGTATTAAAACTTAGGTTTTAATTTCGGTGAAGTAATAAGATTTGAACCTGTCTCACATTACAGCACTGTAAGGCATTTAGCAATTGTATTTTAAAAGAGGTTTTTAAGATGCAGCTCACTTGTAAGCTAACTGTCTGTCAGTAATTAATAGTTTTTCTTCAGCCTCGGCTGTTGTGATCAGACCAAGAAATATCTGGGTTTTTAGTAACACATTAGGATAATTATGAGTGTTTATTCCTAATTAGTCTAAATGCCTAATAATTTTCAGCTTGCTTCTCTGCTTAAAATAAAAAGGAGACGTTTCAAAAACTACAGCAAGTCTTTGGACCTTAAAAAATACGAATGCACGTGCATTTATATATTTCAGTAATTTTTATCCCAGCAAGATTTTATACCAGTTGACTCATCCATTAACTGGGTGTTTTATTATTTTTTTAAATCATTGCTTCATTTTCGACATCGGATCATTCGTTTATGTAAAAAATGTTACCCGCCCTGGGACTATATTTGCAGCTGAACGCGAACTGACAATCTGAATTCTTCAGTACTCAACCCTGAAACTTACCTTTACTCCTCAAAAAAGGGCTTTAAAATATGAGCATTTCTATCAGATCAGCGAGGCAACATACTTGCTGATGAAAGATTGTATTTACCATTTTGAATTGCTATTGAAAATAATTGCCTCTACAAAAGGAAACATCTGTAGGAGAGCACCCGGCTAAAGCTGCCATCAATTTTTAACATTTGAGGGTTGAGCTATGACCTTTTCTGATGGCTGTGACCAGTAACTGCTTCCATTAGCCATAAGTTTTGTTTCTTTATTTTAGTAGATGGCCCAGACTGTAAATATTAGAGAATCTAAAATAAATCAACATATTATCCTAAGGATACAAAATGTAAGAGCTATTTGCGGTGGGGAACCTTTGACAGATAGTTCGGGCGAGGCAGGAGATTGCCTGGCTGAGGCTCCGGTCCCGCCGCCGTGCCTGAGGCGGTTTCTCGCGATGGTTGTGTATTGATGTCAGGGTTAGCACTGAGTGTTGAGCAGTGACAGATGTCTATAATTACAGGCAGTGCTTCCAGGATTTCTGAAAAGCCAGCCTATGTTGAACAATTATCTTATTTCTGCCTTGCCAAAGAGCATGTTCCAATTGCGAGTATTAGCAATGGTGAATACAGTGCTTCATCTGCTGCCTTGGGACAAATGTGGGGGGAAAAAAAAAGCACTTGGTTATGAAACAGAAATGCAAAAAAAAAAAAATCTTTTTCTTTTTTTGGAGCATTCTGAATTAGTTAAGTTCAGTGCTTTCCTAATTTTTATCTCCCCAGAACGTTGCTGTTGACGGAGTCTTGAAAGATAAAAGCCCATTCGGCAGACTTATTGGGATTTTGTTTTCCCCCGAGGCCTGCGGGCGCCCCCCCTGGCTTTCCGAATAGATGTGTTTAAGCAAAGTCGGCTTTAAAACAAGTTTCTCCAGCGTGGATTACATTTCCACGATGGGGAAGGGGTTTCCGTGGACAGGCAGAGGGGGGCGCTGGCAGGGGACGGGGCAGGAACGTCCCGTCTGCTGAGCCTCTCTCTCAGGTGCCGGTTCCCCCTTCACTTGCTTCTTCACTTCCGCCCAGTCCAAACCTCTCGTCTCTCTCGAGAGTGCTCATGGCCACGTCCTTCCACACTCTTGGCTCGTCCGAGGTGCTCACACACTCGAGGGAGGGTCCCCCGTCTCTCCACTGTCCCCTGTATGTGCTGGTTTGCACTGACGAGGCCACGGCTGTCGTCTTCCCAGTGTCTGTCTCTCTCCAACACACCCGCCCACCCCGTGCGGCCTCCTTCCCCACCACACACCAGCCTTCCCCTCGCCGTGCCCCGCGGGTTCAGGGCGCTAGATGCCAAAGCATTGCCCCGGTTGCAAAGTTTGCGTTTCTGGGTAACAGAATAAGAAGAAACGGCTAGAAATGTCATTTGAGTATCTTTTTTTTTCCTTTTCCTGCCACCTCTCATCGACATTTTCTCGCTTAGCAGTCTGTTTGGTTGCTCTGGCCGTCTTCATTTCAAAGAACATGGGAAAGGTTTCAAGAAGGGCAGAGGCCAGGCTTGGCGTCAGAACCTCATGTGGGTTTGGGCCCCGGCTTCCTTCTCCGAGCCCGAACTTGCTTCTCTGGTGTCACGTGGGCTGTGCATGTGTTTCGGCGCGAGCCCAGAAGTGATTGATAAGACCCGAGTCTCAGATTCCTACCGTATTTGCAGTCTTATTTCCCAAGGGAAAAACTTATCTCTCCAGCCAGCCATCAGTCACAGGGGAGCGAAGCCTGGTCCCCTTCCTCGCGACTGTTCACCCGAGTGCGGGGCGCGGCTCGGCCCAGATGGGGTCACCGCTCAATTCCACGTTTGTGCCCAAAAGGCAGCACCTTTCTGCTGGCGTCGGGCACCTGGCATGGAAGCTCTAGCGACGGTGTTCGGGACCCCCCGTCCCTGTGACGGGCTCGGCGAGGAACGTGTGAAGAAGCCAGGGGGGCCACTGGTCTGACTCGGGGAGACTTTGCTCTGTGGGCTCGGGGCGGGACTCACAGCGAGGGGAGAACTTACCCTGTTAGCGGGAAACGGGAGCGCGCACCCAAGCAGGGAGGGGCGGCCGTGCAGTGTGCGGTCGGGAGAGTGGGCTGAGCCGCGGGCACGGAACATTCTGGTTTTCTCCTGTCTCCTCTGCCATCACTCTTCCTGCTCCTTCTAGAAGATGCTGGTGCTAAGGCGGGAGAGAGAAGATCAGGAGGGAGGCGGTTTGCATGGGGGCGCTCTCTCTCTCTCTCTCTCTCTCTCTCTCTCTCTCCCTCTTGCCCTCTCTCTCGCCCTCTCTCTTTCCCTCTCTCTTTCCCCCTCTCTCTCGCCCTCTCTCTCCCTCTCCCTCTCTCCTTCTCTCTCCCTCTCTCCCCCTCTCTCCCCCTCTCTCTTTCGCTCTCTCTCCCTTCTCTCTCCCCCTCTCTCTCTCCCTCTCTCCTCTCTCTCCCTCTCTCTCCCTCTCCCCTTCTCTCTCTCTCCCTCTCTCCCCCCTCTCTCTGTGCCCCTCTCTCTCTCCCCCTCTTTCTCTCCCTCTCTCTCCCCCTCTCTCTCCCTCTCTCCTCTCTCTCCCTCTCCCTCTCCGTCTCTCCCTCTCTCCCTCTCTCTCCTCTGTCCTTCTCTCTCCCTCTCTCTCCTCCCCTTCTCTCTCTCTCCCTCTCTCTCTCCCTCTCTCCCTCTCTCTCTCCCTCTCTCCCTCTCTCTCTCCCTCTCTGTCTGTCCCTCTCTCTCCCTCTCTCTCTCTCTCTCTGTCTCTCTCTCTCTCGTAATCATACAAGCGCTACAGCTACTTGCCTGCCAACTTCAGACACAGCCGTTTCCCCCAGAGCCAAGTGCCGTGCGTGGGACGGGGCGGGGGCGGTCCCCGGCATGACATCGGGCTCCCCGCCCGTACACTTCCGGGGGTGCCCAACTCCTGGAACAAAACAAAACCAACCCTCAACATTTCACCCTCACGCACTGCTAGTCCAGATAAAGCGAAAGGAAAGGGACTGTCGTCTCCGGCCCCGCCTCAGGATCTCCACGTGCGTCCTGGTTGGACAGCAGTGACCTACCCACCGACCCCAACAGGAGTCGCACATGTTCATTTGGTGCTTACTAAGGCTCAGAACTTTCCAAGAATTCCCCGTGCTGTATCAGATACGGCACGCCATGACAATAATGACGATAAAGGAGCAGCAACACATGATAATTTCATTATGTGCCAAGATGGCGCTAAGTACTTTACATAAATTAGCTGGTAGCCTCCTCAGAATCCTGTAAAGGAGGCGCTGGAGAGTTGCCTTGTGCACGGCTGACCCAGGTTCGGTGCCCAGCACCTCCCGTGGTCCCCGCTAGGAGTGACCGCCACGTGCAGAGACAGCGGCCAGCCCTGAGCCCGCCAGGTGTGATGAATTTTTTTTTTTTTTTTTTTTTGCGTTTTGGGTCACACCCAGCGATGCTCAGGGTTTACTCCTGGCTCTGAACTCAGGAATTTCTCCTGGCGGTGCTTGGGGGACCATATGGGATGCTGGGAATCTAACCCGGGTCGGCCGCATGCAAGACAAACGCCCTGGCCGCTGTGCTATTGCTCCAACCCCCCAAGGTGTGACGAAATTTAAAAATTTAAAAAAAAGATCTGTAGGTTAGACCCTATAATCGCCTCCTGTTGTTTTTGCAGAAACAGAGGTTCGAGGGTCAGTGACCGGGTTAAGATCAGGAAGTGGCAGGCCCCAGCTAGCGCCGAGCCGCGGGGGAGTCTCAGTGAGGGGGTCCCCAGACCGGGCTCCTTGAACGGTTTTCCACTCGAGACCCCTTTTTCATACAAAAAATGTTGTAGGCAGCCTGAGTGGAATATCAAGATAGACGAATAAAAAACTTGGCCGGTAGCAGGTCATGGTTTATCCTCCTAAAGCAAGTCCTTTGCGCTCCTCAGAGTCAGGCTGGGGTCTCAGCCCCCGCGAAGGAGCCAGGGACCCGTCAGCCCGAAAGAAACGGGAAGGCACGGAGGGGTCTGGCGCGGCATTTGGGGGAGACGTCGGGAAGGGGGTGGGCCTGACAGGTGCCGATACTCTCGGGACTGGAGGGGATCCCCTGACGAACTAGGTTCTTCAGTGCGTCGGTCCTTGGGAGCAATGCCAGGGTGCTCACAGAGCCACACGCACTGCACCAGGCTCTGCGCTGGCCTCCGGAGTAAGTCGAAGAGCCCCGGAGCACCGTCGGCCGAGTCCCCAGCCACATCCCGTCTCGTCCCGCGGGAGCAGAGTCCAGAAACCCAGAGAAGGCGTGGAAAGTGTCCGGGTGAGTGGGGCGTGGTGGGGGCTCGCCAGTCTTGAAGCCCGCCTCGCCACGGCCCTGGGTTCTGTCACTCAACAGGCGCCTGCTCGCGGGGCCGAGTGCGGAGGTGGGCACTGTCTGGGCACTGTCTGCATCACCCTGCCGACTGTGCACGTCATGACCAAATGCCCGGTGGTCACCTGAGGAGCAATAGGAACTGCAGAGGGTCTGCAGGCAGCCTCCGTTTCCTGTCTGAACTGAGAGGAGAACGTTCCACTCGGCTTCTCCGAGCTGCATCTGTTACTGAACAGCACTTAGAGCACGTGCGTTGCTCGTGCCAGAATCTCTCTCTGGCTGACACCTTTGGGGAATAGGGGAGTTTGTGGGTTTTTTTTTTAATCATTGTTGTTGTTGTTGTTGTTGTTGTTTTGCATCATACCCGGCAATGCACAGGAGTTACTCCTGGCTCTGCACTCAGGAATTAACTCCTGGCGGTGCTCAGGGAACCAGATGGGATGCTGGGGATTGAACCCTGGTCGGCCGCGTGCAAGGCAAATGCCCTCCCGCCGTGCTGTCGCTCCGGCCCCAATAGGGGAGATTTTTATATCTCGTATGTCCCCCACGTCCCCCGTCGCCCTCTCGCCGGCCTCATCCGGCCTGGACATTTTTGCTCCGGAATCTAATCTTTTTTTTTTTTTATGATGTCTTAGTTCTTTTATTTATTTATTTATTTATTTGCTTTTTGGGTCACACCCAGCGATGCACAGGGGTTACTCCTGGCTCTGCACTCAGGAATCACTCCTGGCGGTGCTCGAGGGACCATATGGGATGCTGGGACTCGAACCCGGATCGGCCACATGCAAAGCAAACGCCCTCCCCGCTGTGCTATCGCTCCAGCCCCCGGAATCTAATCTTGCCGCCTTGCCATGTGCCGTTTGTCGCAAAGGACGGTGGGTAAGAGGCCTCGAGTGCTCCTTCCCGCCACAGCCTCAGAGCCTCGCCGTGAGGCCAGCCAGGCCTTCCCCCGGGCGCCTGTGTGTGCCGCGGTCGCCAAGGGCCGGGGCAGGTTGTGTCTTTGCCCGGGGCTTCGCCAGGGTCCTGCCGCAGAGGCCGCGGGCGGCAGAAGCTCGGCCCGGACATGGCGCGAGTTGGCAGCGCGCGCCAGGGAGAGCTGTGTGGGGACACACGCGCCCTCCCCAGCCCCTCGAGCTGCCTCTCAGCTGGCCGCGCCGCGGGAGCCTTGCGAGGGGCCCCGTGTCCTGTGACCAACAGCGGCTCCGCGCAGCCCGGGTCCCTGTTGGCCGGGGCAGCCTGTCGGGAGGCATTAGGCTCACGCTGGTGCAGATCCTGACTCGGGGGCTCCCTGGAGGTGCCCGGGGCAGCCGGCCAGCTTCTGTCAAACAGGTGGCAGTGAGGCCCTCGGCGTGGGCAGGGCGGGGACGGGAGCGCGCCTCCGACACGGCCAGCGTGGCTGCTCCCTACCTGTCCTCACGCGTGCCCCGGGCGTGTGCAGTAAACGGATCCAAACCGTCCCCGGCAGCATCTGCAACCCTTCCCGGGCACCCTGGACGTGGGCCCGAGACGGGAGCGGAAGCCCCACTGGGCGCGGGCTAAAGAGGAAGCATGTTCTTAGCCATGCATCAGCGGAGGCCCCCCGAGGGGAAAGGGGATTAGCCGGAGGCAGCAGGCAGCCCGCACCCCGACCCGCTGAGTTCCTGCTCTGTGCCACAGGACGTGGAGCGGAGGAAATGCGACGCCGCCCTGCCCGCTCCAAGTCTTCTGGTCCGACAGCCGAGCCGAGCAGATTGGGAACGAAACCCGGCGGAGGCCTGGTAGGTGTGTCCCCTCGGCGAGATGGCCACCACAGATGGCGGCTGCAGAGACTGTCACTGGGAGGAATCCTGACCGGTGCTGCTGGCTCCAGCGCCCGCGGCCCCCTCCCCCACCTCCCCGGCTGGTCATGCTTTACCGGGTTCGGCTGCGTTTGCCAGGGAACCGGGCAGGCAAATTCCTGACTTGGACCACGTAACGCTGCTGGCGCAAATCAGGGTTCGACAATTAAATTCTGGCTAAATAAATAAATAAGGATTTAAAAAGAAAAAAAAATCTACTTTTTAATCCTGCACGTTGTGGTTCTTACTTTAACGCAGTGTTAGCACAGGCAGCTCCGATCACTTTGGGTCCCTCTGGGGTCGCTCAGTGTGTGTGTGTGTGTGTGTGTGTGTGTGTGTGTGTGTGTGTGTGTGTGTGTGTGTGTCACGCGTGGCGGGGACGTCCTTGCTGTCCTCCTGACGAGGCTGATGGTGATGGCTGCGCCTTGTCCAACATTCACGAACGCACACTCACCGCCAGTTTGCACCCGAACCCTCGGTCAGCGCGGCCAGTTCCCACTCCTCCTCCGTCCTGTCCTCACGGCCCTCTGACGGCGCCTCCTCGGAAAGTGCTCGCTGGCATCAAGGGCACCCGCAGCCTGAAACCAGATAGTGAAGTCAGGTTCTTCCTCGTAAGAAGTGAGTTCACGCCCCGTTCCCGGATGCCTTTCCCAAGGCACGTGCTCCTCGGAAAGAATTTCCCGTCGTGCTTTCGTTGGATTCTTTCTGGGCACAGGATTTATTTGGTCCAGTTACAGCCCGTTTAAAATCTCGACTGGTATGTCATTTCAGTCGCCTGAAATAATACTCAGGGTCCACAGTTGCCAGTGTGTTGTGTTGTTTGTTTGTTTTTTAATTTGTTTCCTGATAACTGTTTTTATACTAATGAATGTGTATTTTTCAGGGGGAAAAAAAAACGGCTCAGGAATAGTATATCATCTGATGACAGAATATTTGTTGTTGATTTTCACAGCACTGCTAATTTTATGCATCCAGCCAGCTTACAATGTACTAAAGCTCTTTGAGAAGTTATAATGTCTTAAACATTTATAGGAGGCCTAAGGGTATTAACTTACTGTAATTTTCTGAAGATTCATTATCCAAAATCTTAATTCATTATAGCAACTCTTATGAAAAACCTATAGAACCAGTGTTTTCTCTTATTTTCTTATTTGCACTGAATGAGAGATTCATTGTTCTTTTTAATTTGTTTCATGTGGTGCTTTTGAGTACATTTCATAGAGGGCTGTTATTGAATTTCTGTGACTGTCATTATATATCCATACAACCTTTCGGAACTAATATTCTGGGTTTCCCAGTTCTGTAATCTACTTCAAATTTAAGGATTGACATAATTAGTTTCTTCAAAGTTATAACCAGAATGCTAGCGACAGCGCTGCAGATACCCACCAAGACCAAAGATTAGGATTGGAAACAGAAAACAGTTTTAAAAATGATCGCAGCATACGCTTTTATTCTTTATTAAATTAGATTTACAACTCAGAATCTTATTGCTCTTTGTATGTTTATTGCCTTGTCTGGTTTTCTTATCTGGCTTTCCTTTTTAAAAGCAGATAGAAGATCCTTTAAACTACCTGCATATGGACAGCCGCTTGGTAGATAAGAAACCAGAGGGTGTATTGGGTCATCGGAGCATTTGTGTGACATCACCAAATGCTCTTGTCTAAAAGAGAAGAGAGCCATCACAGTAAAATAAGGAGAGGAAAAGAAACCTATCAAAGCAGGTTTTCAGGGGCATGCCTTATGAAGTCTGCCTGTTGCAGCCATATCATACATTTCTGACAACTTCCTGCATTTCAGGAGTTAGATGGATGGTTAAAAAAATAACGGGGGGAGGGGCTGGAGTGATAGCACAGCGAATAGGGCATTTGCCTTGCACACGGCCGACCTGGGTTCGATTCCCAGCATCCCATATGGTCCCCTGAGCACCTCCAGGAGTAATTCCTACGTGCAGAGCCAGGAGTAACTCTTGTGCATCACCGGCTGTGACCCAAAAAGCAAAAAATAAAATGACTGGAGGGAAGGGGGTCTTGAGCCACACCCATCGATGCTCAGGGCTTGCTTACTCCTGGATCTGTGCTCAGGGGTCACTCCTGACGGGGCTCGGGGAACCCTATGTGGTGCTGGGGATTGTATGGAGTCAGTCACCTGCAAAGCAAGTGCCTTCCTGTCTTTCTGGGCCGAAATAAAACAGATCCGCTCCTAAGTTAACACTATGTAATAGAAATGGAGAGAATTTGCTTTTGTACCAAGAAGTTTTTAATCTTCGTGCCTTTCACGAATGCCTTGCCTGACCACATTTAGGGTGTAGTAGTTGAATATTTACACAAAGACTTAAAAGTAGATACAGATTTCAAGGTTATATTTCCTTTGAACTGCCACGGATGAAATGGAATTAACGACCCATGTGCGATTTTGCCCTACTCTTCATTCATGGAACAAAGATGGACAGGAGTCGGGCAGGGTGAGGGCTGAGGGACCCGAGGTCCAGCGGAAGAGAAGGAAAGGAGGAAGCAGCCCGAGAGCCTGCGAGGCAGAAACTAGCTTCCAGCTTCCCGTTCTGTGAGACGCGGATGCAAGCCCGCAGCCGCCGTCCCGCTTCTTGGTCTCCTTCAGAGGAGGGCCTGGTACCTCTCTCACTTCTGCTTCTCTTTCATGTCATCAGTCATTTCCATTGACTGCAAACTAAGAGGTTAGGGGTCTAAGAAGTGGAAACGAGTTTCATCTCTTCTGGCCTTTGCCCAGAGAGCGAGGGGGGTGGGCGGGGCTGACCCGTGGAGGCCTGAGAACAGAAGGGGAGCCCCTGCCCTGTCCCCCCCACACCCTCTCCGCACTCATGCCTGACATCCTCCCTAAAAGGGGGGCTGTGGTGTCACTTCTTTCTGCCATAAAAATGGCTTCCGGCGAAGTGATAGTTTGAGGGAATATTGGAAACCCCTCAGTAGCGTTAGCCTTTTCTCCTTTGGTAGAAGACATTCACGGACCTTTATTTTTCCATAAACAATGTGGTAAATACTTCCTCTCCGGACAGACTGTCTCACTCCTCTCCCCACCCGACCTCCAATTAGGCATGTCTTTGCGATAATTAAATTGCAAATAATTGAAGACATTTTCATATTATCTGCATGTTCTCTGCATGATAAGGTGCCATGGAAAATGGGAGACTTTTTTTTTTTAAATGCAGTAATCATACATTGATTTTAAATAACCCTGTCACTTGTGAAAACAAATCAGATTGTTGCTCTTAATGAGCTTTTCAATTTACTATTCAGTAGATCAGATAAGTGGATTTAAGAGGTAATGATCCTGTTTAGTACTCAAGCTTGACAGTCCGGATCCGAGTCCGGAGAGAAATCCCCGGGGACAGGCGCGTTGACACAGCCTTGGATGGGATAATGGGAATCAGAGCTAATGGATGATAAAAGGAACGGGGCGAGTTACACGGCTAAGTGTGGATTAGCAGGGCCTTCCGTGTGCCCGTGTTGACTGTTTCTGCCCGTGCCTTAGTGGCTCGGCACTGAGGCGCCCAGACACTGTTTTGACAGCTGAGCACGACACTCGGCCTCTTCTTAGGATGTCAGGGACACAACAGAAAACTTCCTGTCAGAACTGTCACTTGAAACAGAGTAAAAAATGAGATAATTTTTTAAAATGTTCCAAGGTCTTAAGGAAGTTGTGTTGGGGAGGGGGTTCTGTTTTGAGAACTCCACGGGGCGGGGGTCAGAATCAGATGGATTCTGAGCGGCTCTGCCATTAGAAACACAGTGTCCGTGAAGCCTCGAGAAAGGAGAACCCGATCTTTCAGGACCCGGGCGTAAGCGAGGGGACGGCACCCCCCACCCCCAGAAATGCAAAGCAAGAAACGTAGCTGCTGGGAAGGAGAGGGGGCGGGAGTAGGACTTGGGGGTGGGGAATTGGACTGAGAGACCCGCATGACGCTCTGAAGGGACAGCAAAGGGCCGGGACCCAGGGACCCCTCGTGAGAGCCAGTGAAGGGACAGTGGGCGCGGGGTGGGGATGGGGAGCCCTGAGCCACCCAGTAGCAGGGGTGGGAGAGAGAGCCCTTCCTACCTCCCTCGGCCTGGGCACCTCCAGTGTGGCCCGGGGGACCCGAGCCTGGGGGGCCCCTTCCGGAAGATTCTCTCTCCCTAGAGCAGGGGTCCTTTGCCCGAGGGGGCAGCTCTCGGGGCTGCTGTGACTCGGCCTCCCTGTCCCTCGCCCTGGCCGCCTGTTCCCTTCCAGCCTCTGTTTCACTCTCCCGGCACGAGGAGCAAACTCGGCTCCTCCAACATGCTTCTAGTTTTAGAATTTTTTTTTTTTAAGAAAAAAAAGAATTTAATCCAAATATAAGGCTGCTGGAAGAAACCACTTCCTCCCCAACCCCCCGTCCAGCCCTCCGACCCCTGGGTCCGTCTTGGCCACCTGAACGGACACCTGCACACCCGAGGCTGTGTGCGACGGGCACGGGGCGGGCAGAGCCTCGGGCACGGCCCCAGGGGATGCGGTGGCACAGGAGAAACCCCGGACAGCTGGCGCCTGGCAGGAGAGCCTGGCCCCACACCAGGGCGTCGGGGCGCGTGGGGGTGTCGCCTCCCAGCCCCGCCAGGCTACCAGGGAAGAGTCCATTGGCTGCCCGGGCCACTGGCCCCCTTCAGCCGGACGGCTCGTGTTTATAAGCTGACCGTGGTGGGGCCGGGCCGAAGCTGCGCGCCCCAAACTTGGCGGCCAGCGCTCGCCCCCTGGAAGCCCGGCGGGCCGGGCCGCTGTGTGCCGCACAGGCTCCCGGGGTTGGGGTTTCGGCAGGAAAAGGAAGACCAGCCGCTTACTTGAGGTACTCGGGGGTCATTCCGAAACATTCTGAGCTTCCTTTAAAAAAATATATTTTTTAAATGACTTCCTAATACAACCAGAAGTTCTTGGGTGGAACACCGGAAGAGATGGGGCATTTTTTAATAGAGACTTTAATAGAGACTCCCATCTTTGAGGAAGGGATAGTTTACCACTTGGAGGGGAAAAAACATAAAGCAAAAGATGAGTGCCGGATGTGAGTATGTGAGCGTGTCTCTGGGGTGGGGGTGCATGTATTTCAAAATAATAGGTGTTCCCTGGAAGACAGGGGAAATATTTTTAATTACCATTCCCCCCACTTAAATTCTTCCTTCACTCGCCCACTCTTTTCTTCATTGTGGAAGCAACCGTGCGTTCAATCTTACTTTGTTTAATTTGAATGGTGTTTTGAGAATATACGTTCGTGGCAAAGGCCTTAACGACTAAATTTTTTCATGCAGGTATATGCCCGTATGTCAGAAGTCTTAGGAATAACAGATGACAACCAGATTCTAGAAATATTCATGACGAAAATGTGAGTCTTTTGCTTTCGTTCTCTAGCTTTTCTTTCATTGTCTCCTTAAATCGTAGAGAGCTTTTTGCTGGGTTCCAATCTCTCCGTGACATCTGTTTTAATAAGGGAGCGAAAATCATGCTTTAATTCTCAGAGTAGCAACGCCGTTCTTAACTGAAACTTAAACCGACTTAAAAGCCCCCGCCCCAAAGACACGGGGACTGGACTCTGTACAGCTCCGGCGCGCAGCCTCAAAACACAGTTTAAGGAAGTCACTGAATGTCACCCCCCTGCTCAGCTGGGCAGCATTTTCCCAAACTAAACAGAAACTCATTTCAAAAGCCAACCGAAGGGACTATTGCCAGCCGAGATCCTTGGGAGAGTTTTGGATGCCTCCCGGAACCCACGTCTGTCCCACAGGCGGCTAACTGTCCTTCCCTCCCCTCAATTATCCTGTGACGATTCAGCAGAATCGGCTCGTTTCTGGCCCAGAGACCTAAGTTTGCGCACAGATTAATGCGCGTGTGCCCCGCTGGCTGCCCACTCCACCTGCCCAGGCAAAGGCCACTGTGTCCTGCTTGCAGAGAGCAACTCGGGATAAATAATCAGGCCCCTCAGAAGCAGGTGGGCAGCTCACGTTGGCGGTTCCTGCCTTGGCATTGACTGTGCGCGCGCTCTGACGCCCGGAGCCCCGTGGGTGTGCCCTGGTCATCCGTTTGCTCCAGCCACACACTTAGCAGCTTCTTATTTTCTAAGACGGATTTACAGGGTCCGAGGCCCCTGGGAGGGAAGCCTCTCATTGTCCAGCGATTGCTGATGATTTGGGAGATGCTGTAAACGCAACAGCATGGAAAATATTCTCTTTAACTAGCTTTCCACGCCAGGAGGTGTTTGTGACTTGTCATCTCCCTCGCACAGATGTGTGTGTATTCACGTTCTCCCTACATAAACAGACCCTCACGAGAACTTTTTGCTTTTATATGTAGTGTTACAAACCTCAAGTACGGGGCAAGATGTGAGCCTATAATTTCAAGAACTCTGCAGTTCCTGAATGACCTTTCTGTCGGATATCCTTTGAACTCTACATCTGACCATGCATCTCAGTAACTTAACCAACACATTCTTTTGGTAGGGTATTTCCTGTATTTATAATTTTTGCAAGTTTTTTTTTAAATCTTCCATTTAGGTCTATCCACAATTGTGTGTTTTTTGAAAGACACATCGCTCCATTCTACGAAGCTCTTACTCATGGTCACAGCTGAATTTATACATCTACATAAATTCCTAACTAGTTAAAGTTATTATTTTTTTTTTGCTTTTTTGGGTCACACCTGGCGATGCACAGGGGTCACTCCTGGCTCTGCACTCAGGAATTACCCCTGGTGGTGCTCAGGGGACCATATGGGATGCTGGGAATCGAACCCGGGTTGACCGAGTGCAAGGCAAACGCCCTACCCGCTGTGCTATCGCTCCAGCCCCCTAGTTAAAGTTATTTTTACGCCCACCCTGGTTAATAAATGCTTACATAAGAAATGATACAACCATGTATTTTTTCAGTCCATGATTTTTGGTAACTGTCAGTGAGTTCTTTAAAAAACAAACTTGTAACTAATTTTAAGAAATGTTCTTAACACCTTAAAAGGTGAATCACAAGAATAAATCTCTCCTCCGTATCCTTCCGTTGCAGAGAGTACCATTTTCATTCCTTAGGAGGCACCCACAGTAACAGGAAGAAAAGGATAAGTTTTTTTTACCCTTTCATTTGACTCTGCCAAAGCAACATCTATCCTAACTGAAGGGTTCCCACTATCTATTACATAGGTAATGACTGCATTCCTTAGCAGATTCTCTAAAAATCTAACATGAGGAACCCTATCTTTTTGTTAGATTTTATTTGATAACATTCCTACAAGTGAGAGAGAAACATGTAGATTGTTTTTTAAATGCTAGCCACCAGATACATAGGAGTCAGAGAGAAGTAAGTGTTGGCCGCGTTACCCGTGGGGGTGAGCCCTTTCTTCCCAAATGAGGAGACCCCCCCCACTGGAAACGGCAGTAATGAGTGGCCACCTCCAATGTAGGTTCACTCCAAGAATATGCTTGTATTAGTTAAGTTTAAAATTGTGTTCCTGGGCAAACCATAAAAGATTTCCAAAGTATTAGACACCCACTTTTGTGCTGGAATTTAATATGCAACTTTTTATTGGAAAATAATCGTCCTTGTCTGGCAAAATCCACCATGCAATATTTCTGTTAGTGGGTATAATGCAATAAAGACAGGGAGGGCTATTTATCACTACAAATTTTGAGGATTTCAGGATTCTTTTTATTATTTTAATATATTTCTTTGATATTAAATCAGAAAAATGATAAATTACACCTGTCTGGGCTGTTTTTCCTTTTTACTGGAAAGTGATGTACAACCCAATTCCAGTGGTCATTTTGGCTCTTTAAGATATGTATTTTTTCTTATTAAAAAAAAACCCTCAACCTGTATTTTTTTAATAATAATGCTGAAATACTCTTTATTTCTAACATATGAAGTGGTTTATAAGTACTTCCTAGTATTGCAAACTCTGGCCTTTTCACAAAGAATTACTCCGAGAGCGTTTTACCTGGAAAGAAGCTTATGTTATTTTATAGCACATAGCTATTGTTTAGATTTTCCCTATATTTTAGGTTGAAATTGAAACCTAACATAAGAATTAACTTGATCTTTATTCCTTTTGTATAATTTGCATAATGCCTAATTTATTTGTATCTGCTATTTAAGATCCGTTTCCTATCACCTCATCTCTTTCATATTTTCTTTAATCCTGAAATGGTAATCTTTTATTTTAAGGACTGTTTATTCCTTTTGAGCACGTCCTCTTGAAGTTAATGAGAAAATCATATTTTTAGAAAACTTATTAGATAAAAGTTTTAAAGCTATAATATTTTAAACCAAGGGATACAAATGGTTTCAACTTGAACACATTGATTTATATTTTTTAACAATTATTTCAGGTTTGCATATTTAGAAATATATATTAGCTCAATTTGATTTCAGTGCTCAGTTATTTGAATTATAAATCATTATGTCCCTTCTAGCTGATCAGTCATGAAATATCCTTGAATTCATTTACATAATGGAATATTTGAGTAGTGTATCTATTTTAGTTACCTAATGCATGTTTTGTTGTTTCCAATCGATTTCTTCATTATAATGTTTTTAAATGCTGATTTTAAAGCAATACATTATTTCTATGTTAAAAAAATAACATGATACTCTTTGGCAGCGTAAACTGTTGTGCAGGATTAAAAGCTAGTACCCGCTGACCCCTGATAATTCACCAGAGGCCCGGGTCCTCACTGAGTGCCACTGTCTTCCTGTAATTAGAAACTACAAAAATTAAAAATACATATATTTTTTAAATATATGAGACCCTGAATTCGATTTTTTTTTTTTAACCATAAAAAGGAAAACAGAGCAAATGCCTTGGACAGCAAAAGCAGGTGTGTCTCGAACGCACCGATGTCTCTCCCCAAGACTGTCTCTGTGCAGAGATCTGTCTCTGCGTCTGTCCCCTCGGTACGAGGTCGGGTGTGGGGGGGCAGGGAGGTTGCCTTCGGAAGCCCTGGGTTCTACTCCAGGCCTGTTGCATTTCACTCCCAGATTCCTGTTTGTCAGATTCAGAAGCTTTTTCGTCAGTAAGACGATTGTAATTTTAACAGCCAGTGCTGGGAGAAAGTTTGTTTTCCCCTCAGACCCATTACACAGGACGTTTAGCAAAGATGTCGCAGTAACATTTTAATATACTGTTTAATTTCCAAGGCTGAATCTCAAGGATTCCGGCTCCGAAAGCGTCCTTCCTTTCTCCCACTCGCGGAGTCTCCCTGCTCGCTCTCCTCCGCGCCCGTGCTGGGCGTCCTTCCTGAACCCTTTGAAATATTTTCATCAGAAATTGTGGTTTCTCCCTAATTGGGGGGAAAGGGGGATGCAAGGAAGCTTCTGGAAAGACGGGAAAGAGCAGGTTGGG
Source organism: Sorex araneus (assembly GCF_027595985.1). Taxonomy (NCBI): domain Eukaryota; kingdom Metazoa; phylum Chordata; class Mammalia; order Eulipotyphla; family Soricidae; genus Sorex; species Sorex araneus. Next base: position 260,631,453 of record NC_073303.1, read on the forward strand.
GCAGGGGTGGCATTCAGCTAAAGGTGCAAGCCGGGAGGGCGCAAGCAGGGGACGTGTCACCCAGACCTTGTCCTTGGGCAGATCAGCAGTGGCTTTTTCCTCTGCCTTTGCTCTTAGGTCAGACCCACAGATTGGCATGCGTCCCGGCAACGGGGCTGAGAAGGAAGGCCTCACTGCCTGCTAGGGCCTCGGCTGTCGGCTGCCCTTGTCACGAGGTTCTGAGAACCCCCCGAATTCCCTTCTCTTCTACATAACCGGGCGCCCGGAAAGAGTTCTGCATTGACCCGTGCACGTACCCAGACTCGCCCTGCCCTGTAAGTGCTGTTAGCATCGGCAGTGCCCAGGGCCGCTGGGCCCCCCGCCCCGGGCCTTGCCCGCCAGCACACTCACGTCCCCCCGAATTCATCCCGTATTCATGACTCGGGCCAGCGGGATGGCTCCCGGGGCCGGGCCCCGCCCAGCATGCAGTGGCCCTGTTCAGGCCCCAAGGGCACTGTTTGAGGAAGGCCTCTACATGGCTGATTTTTTTTGGGGGGGTCACAACCAGCGATGCTCAGGGGTCACTCCTGGCTCTGCACTCAGGAATTACCCCTGGAAGTGCTCAGGGGACCATATGGGATGCTGGGAATCGAACCTGGGTCGGCCACGTGCAAGGCAAACGCCCTACCCACTGTGCTATTGCTCCAGCCCCTACAGTGCTGATTTTTAAACCTGACCCCATGCCCATCCTAAGGGCGGAGTTTACCCTCCTGCTGGCCTCTCTGTCCACCAAATATTAATCGGGCATTTGCTCCGTCCGGGGCAAAAGGATGAGCAACCTAGTCCCAGACCTGGGTTCTAGACGGCCCTTCCCGGCTCGCTCCCAAGCATCAGGTCTGGGCCCCTTGGCTCCCCACGGGAGCATTCGACTGTACGTGTGGGGCCCTGGGCTGACCCCTGACAACCAACAAACGGTGGGTAAAAAGGAGGGCAAGTCTGTTGTGTTATTTTCTGTCTCTTTCTGTCTTAACTCCAGCGACAAACTGATTTTTGGAAATGTCACACCCTCCTGTGACCGAGCGCGGGTGGCACTTGATGTGGCCACGGTATGGGGGTCTCTCTCCATCCTGCGTCACCGAGACCCGGCTTCAGTACAGACCTGGAAAGGCCATTTGCAAAACGGCCAAGTACGGCGCAATCCAGAGTCACCCCCCACCCCGGCACCCCGCTTCCCGGCTGTGGGAGGGTCCCGGGCGAGGGTCCGGGGCGGCCAGGGAAGGGGAGCAGCTGAGGGCAGACGCAAAGGGAATTAGGGGTGAAGGATGGGAGCGAGAGGGGCGATGTCTGTTACAGAAAATACTTAGTAATAGACGCAGTAATTCTGCTTTTGTGAAGCAGTATTAAAACATATTGCTTTATTCCAGGGACGGCCGCCATCTCCAGATGGCTCGGAGAATGTTAAATAAAACGAGCCTCGGCACACATCCCTCAGGCGTGCTGCCATTAACATCTCTCATCAGAATCCGTGTTGATTTATCTCTTTGTTTTCCGTCTTGATCACCCATGGAAGAGTCGTGCCGTAATTTATCTGCTCTATTTGCCGGTTCTCGTGCTCGAGTCACGCGTGTGAGAACCTTCACCCCGGCCCCGCCTGGCTCCTGCGTCTTCAGACCTTCCCCGTCTTCCTCCCACAGCCTGGTCTGGGGGGTCACCTACCCAGAGGACTGAGCGTTTCTCTCTTTTTTTTTTCCCCTTTGGTTTGATTTTGGGCCTCACCCCGAAGTGCTCAGAGCTGGCTCCTGGCACTGTGCTCAGGGGCCACTCCCTGAGTGACACGTGGTGCCGGGGATCCCCTCGCTGCTGTCCCGGCACTCCGGCCCTCGTCTGACCGTTTCTGCTGGTCTTCCCCGCCACACCAGCTCTGTTCCTCGCTTCTGAGCTCAGGGTCAGATTCCCGGTCTGATTCCCGGTCTTGGGGTCAGATTCCAGGTCTGAGCCTGGTCGCCCGCCCTGACTTGTTGGGGTGCCAGAACTAATTTCCCGCCAGGCGAGCAGGGCCCGCACCGCACACATGGACGAGGGGACTTCGTCCCCTCCCCCGCACAAAAGCTCCATTATCTCTCCCCCCTCTCCGCCTCTGCCCCGTCCCTGGCTCAGGTTCCTTCTGGCCCGCAGGCACTGTGTAGATGGAAAGGACACCAGCGCGTCCCTCTCTGAGCCTCGGTCTCGTCTGTTGGGAGGGTGGGTCACCTAGCATGTCGGTCTGCCGGGACACGGGGTAAATAGCCGAAGCTTTGGCCATGGCCCCTGCCGTCTTGCGGGAGCAGGTGAGGCTCCCACCCAGTGCCCGTCCTGTTCTGGAACCCTCTCCCTGAGACCCGAGACTTGCGTGCCCTTCTGCCCAGTGAGTGTGGCTCGGCCCTACACTTAGCTTAGAAATTACAAGAGGGCTGGAGCGATAGCACAGCGGGTAGGGCGTTTGTTTGCCTTGCATGTGGCAGACCCCAGTTCAATTCCCAGCATCCCATCTGGTCCCCTGCCAGGAGTAATTCCTGAGTGCAGAGCCAGGAGTAACCCCTGAGCATCACCGGGTGTGACCCAGAAAGGAAAAAGAAGAGAGAGGAAGGAAGGGAGGGAGGGAGGGAGGGAGGGAGGAAGGAAGGAAGGAAGGAAGGAAGGAAGGAAGGAAGGAAGGAAGGAAGGAAGGAAGGAAGGAAGGAAGGAAGGAAGGAAGGAAGGAAGGAATTACCGGAGAGTAGGTCGCCTTTCCTTCCTCTACTGAATTTTTGTTAGGGTGACTCTTTGAAACAAGACCCTCGTTTAAAAAAAAAAAAAGGCCCTGGTAAGACACTCGCCGTGGACTGAATCGTAACGGCTAACCCTCAGTGACCCGGTGTCTTACGCCTGCTGAGACGAGGCAGGGTAAGGCTTGGTGCTGCCCGTCGGTGCCGGCCCGTGCGTCCGCTTCCCGCTGCCGGCGGAGGCTTCACCGAAGAAGCCAGACCGTCCCCCCTTAGTCCCCTCCTCCACCCGGTCAGACTGTCCAAAGGACTCGCTGGCTCTTGGGCACAGCACCCCCCTGCCCCCCGATCTGCCCTCCGTCCCGCTCGCTGTCCTGTGGGGCCAGCACCGCCACCTCACTTCCAGAACACGTCACCGGCCCAGGGATCTCACCCAGAGAACGGAGCCTGGAAACCTCCTTGACTCGCGCCCCCTGAAAGGACAGTTTCCCGGACACCTGGTTCCCGAGAGCCCCGAGCACTGGGAAGCCTGAGGCCTGGGCTGAGCTAACAGAGGCCTTCCTGGCACCCACAGTCCCCTGAGCACGGCCCCGAGCAGCCCCCGGGCACCCCCGGGGACGGCCCCCACGCCCCATAGAGCAGATACACACATGCATAGATCTCTCGCTCTCCGTACCTCTCTAAGGCCGGGCGGAGGGGCCCGGGCAGTGCATCGGGGAGGGCGTGTGCCTGGCACGCGGCCAACCCAGGCTTCCTCCCCGACACCCCATAAAGCCCCCCTACACCGCCAGGAGTGATTCCTGAGTGCAGAGCCAGAAGTGACCCCTGAGCATCGCCAGGTGTAGCCCCCACACCAAAAAACTTCTTTAAATTTGAATTCAAAAAACCAAATAGATACGATGCCGCCTCGTGGAAAGCCGTCGAGGTACCATTTTCCTTCCCCGCACGCCCCCGGCTAGATTCTCTGCGATAATCTTACTCACTGGGGCAGGTGCCGCCTCGCCAGCAAACCAAGGTCACTGCACTGACCAGCGCGCGTGGCTCGAGGCTCGAGCTGGCCGCAGGACGCAGCGGTGGGGCCCACATGAAGCGCTCACACCCCAGTGAAATGGCATGACGATGACGGCCCTCATCTTAGGAGAGAATAAGACGGCAGGACAAAGAGCAGAAATACATTTTCCTACCACCCCCCCCCAAAAAAAAAAACCACCCTCTCAGACCCTCTGAGAGCCAAAGCTTGCTTTGAATTGAATTCCTATAAGGGAATATAAATATTCAAATGAAGGCTCATTTTTTTTCCTTATTGAAAAAAGCAAAATTTCATCCATAATCGGTTTTTTTTTTCTCTTTAGAATGTAATTAAAAGGCAGAGGACTGGCCTCGATACAAAGTGCACAGATGCACTTCTGCAGAAAATGTGTCTTTGGCAGAAGCGTCTTCCTGCGAATGTTGTGTTTATTGCTGCCATAAATATCCTCTTGTCAACACAGGACTTGCTGTTTATTAGCGGCCCTGACAGGAAGGTCCCTATTAATGACAGCATTCTTATCACCCATAGACCCTGTCACTTCTGACACCGCAATTCTAGGAGATGGTCTGCGGTAATCACTCAAGGGCCACCCTCCTTTATTGGTCCCCGTGCAGCGGGCGGTGGCGCCTGCCCAGGGATCCCCGCTGGCAAAAAGTAAAACAAATGAATGAATGAATGAATCGCCAGATCTGCATCTTTGTAGGCGAGGGAGACGCCACCCAAAGCCTCAGAGCCCTGAGCGCCCTCGGCTGGGCCAGGCCCACGTCTGGGGAGTCACATAGCACCGCCTGGCATTGGGGGGCCACTCGGGTCCCGGGAGTCCAGTCTGTAGCTGTGGGTTGCGTCTCCTGAAAAGCTGTATTTCCTTTCTTCCTTCCTTCTTTTTTCTACTTCCTTTTTTACTTCTCTTCTTCCATTGGTTCTTCCTTCTCTCCTTCCTTTCTTCCTTGCTTCTCTCCTTACAGCCTTCCTTCTTTCTCTCCTTCCTTCCTTTCTTCCATCTTTCTCTCCTCTTTCTTTCCTTCCTTCCTTCCTTCTCTCCTTCCCTCCTTCCTTCCTCCCTCCCTTCCTTCCATCCCTTTTCCTTCCTTCCTTCCTTCCTCCCTTCCTTCCTTCCCTTTTCCTTCCTTCCTCCCTTCCTTCCTTCCCTTACCCTTCCTTCCTTCCTTCCTCCCTCCCATCCCTTTTCCTTCCTTCCTTCCTTCCTTCCTTCCTTCCTTCCTTCCCCCCTTCCTTCCTTCCTCCCTCCCCTCCTTCCTTCCTTCCTTCCTTCCTTCCTTCCTTCCTTCCTTCCTTCCTTCCTTCCTTTCCTTTTCCTTCCTTCCTTCCTTCCTTCCTTCCCTTTTCCTTCCTTCCTCCCTTCCTTCCTTCCCTTACCCTTCCTTCCTTCCTTCCTCCCTCCCATCCCTTTTCCTTCCTTCCTTCCTTCCTTCCTTCCTTCCTTCCTTCCTTCCTTCCTTCCTTCCTTCCTTCCTTCCTTCCTTCCCTTTTCCTTCCTTCCTTCCCCCTTCCTTCCTTCCTCCCCTCCTTCCTTCCTTCCTTCCTTCCTTCCTTCCTTCCTTCCTTCCTTTCCTTTTCCTTCCTTCCTTCCTCCCTTCCTTACTTCCTCCCTCCCTCCCTCCCTTCCTTCCTTCCTTCCTTCCTCCCTTCCTTCCTTCCTTCCTTCCTTCCCTTTCCCTCCCTTCCTTCCTTCCTCCTTCCTTCCTCCTTCCTTCCTTCCTTCCTTCCTTCCTTCCTTCCCTTTCCCTCCCTTCCTTCCTTCCTCCTTCCTTCCTCCTTCCTTCCTTCCTTCCTTCCTTCCTTCCTTCCTTCCTTCCTTCCTTCCTTCCTTCCCTCCTTCCTTCCTTCCTTCCTTCCTTCCCTTTCCCTCCCTTCCTTCCTTCCTCCTTCCTTCCTCCTTCCTTCCTTCCTTCCTTCCTTCCTTCCTTCCCTTTCCCTCCCTTCCTTCCTTCCTTCCTTCCTTCCTTCCTTCCTCCCTTCCTTACTTCCTCCCTCCCTCCCTCCCTTCCTTCCTTCCTTCCTTCCTCCCTTCCTTCCTTCCTTCCTTCCTTCCCTTTCCCTCCCTTCCTTCCTTCCTCCTTCCTTCCTCCTTCCTTCCTTCCTTCCTTCCTTCCTTCCTTCCTTCCCTTTCCCTCCCTTCCTTCCTTCCTCCTTCCTTCCTCCTTCCTTCCTTCCTTCCTTCCTTCCTTCCTTCCTTCCTTCCTTCCTTCCTTCCCTCCTTCCTTCCTTCCTTCCTCCTCCCCTCCTCCCTTCCTTTCTTCCATAATCCTTTCCGCACTGTGGAACTGCAAGAATTGTACGTTGCAGAGGGTAAACATTCTGCACATTTCCACCCTCTGCATCTTTGTCTTCCTCTGTGATTCTGGGCAGAGCTGTTTTCCGCCCGGCCTGCGGGTCACTTGGTTTGTGATGTCAGCTCCTTGGTCAGTCGGGGAGGCCGGGGCTTGGCGTGGTGATAGATACACACCGATTCCTGCGGCTCCTTGCCACGGGCTCTGGTGCATTTTCTAGGCGTTTACACTCATACCTGAGTGACTAAAGTTTTAGACTTGGAATTGGGTGTCAGTGCCTCTGCCTTGAGTCAAAGTGCAGCCTTAGCTTTGTGCATGATGGGAAGGAAAAGAATTTTTTTTTTCACGGAAACATGAGTAGAACCACAGATGATTGGGGTGGGGGACTCCCAAACAGTGCTCAGGGGATCCAGGGAATAAATATTTCAGAGATTTCCCTGGGCCACACTCAGGGAACCATGCTGGGCCAGGAACCGAGCTCGGGGCCTCCACATGCGTGCCGGAACCTCACTGCCGCCCTCTGAGCTTCTCGCCACACCACGTGCGAGCAGGAAGGCCTGAGGCAGCCGGCGGGGAACGGCCAGTGGGAACACGCCCGGGCTCGGGGAGGCCAGGTGTCGGCCAGCCCGTGTCCCATCCCCAGCACCCCACACGGTCCCCCGGTCCCCTCAGGAGTGAGCCCCGAGCACCAGAGCATGAGCTGTGGCCCCCAGACACGCTGACCCCAAGCAGGAAGAGACATCTGCGGCCACCCAGGTCAGGCGGCTCTCGGGGGTCCGGCCAGCCCCTCAGGCGACAGTGGTACCCAGCTCTCCCTCCTTCATCTCCGCTGGTGTCTCCAGGCGCCCTCGCCGTCATTCCCACACGGGGGTCGCCCCAGGACCCTGGCCTTCGCCTCAAGTCTCGGTTCCGATCTCGGCTCTGTCAGTCGTAGCTGCTGACTCCCGGGCACGCCCATTTCTCTGGACTCTGAGTGAGCGATGCCCAACTTCGCAGTGAAGAGGAGGGCGCGGGCCGGCCGGTACGGGGCCGTTCGGGCTCTCCTGGACCACGGAGTCTGCAGCCTGCTGCGCCGCCATGCGTATCCCGATGCAGCTTTTGTTTTCAGGTTCCCGCCGAGCTCGCTGCTTCTTAGAGTTGGGATCCTTCGCCTACCGACGGGCCTTTTATAATTATTTTATTACGAAATGATATTAAGTGAAAAGAAGCTCTCAAGTGACACCCCAAAATATAAAAAGGGTCAGTTTTAATTTTCCGCCATCAAGGCTTCAATCGTAAAGAAGTTCTGTCTTAATTATAAAATTCATTCTTCCTTCCCATAGCTGGAATGTGTAAAAGAGTGGAGACGTAATTGCACTGGTTAATAATAGATTATCGTTTCTTCTCTCTCTCTCTCTCTCTCTCTCTCTCTCCGGTTTTTGGGCCACACCTGGGGGTGCTCAGGGGCTACTCCCAGCTGAGTTGTGGGGTCCCTGGCCCCCCGATGGCCCTTCTCGGTGGAGCGGGCGCCCCCCGTACAGCCGCCTTTGCTCCTCTCGGTCCGCCTAAGACCACCCATGTCCCAAGGTTCCTTAACGCCATCACTTATGTCCTCTTAAAAAAGCTGGCCAAGATAGACGCCACGAAGTTCATGCTGAAAAACCACACGGTGAGTTTCCGTTTCCCTGACCCTGCGGCCGGCCGGTGTGCGTGGGCGGGGCGGGGCGGGGCCGTGACCCGGCTGCTCTCCCTCTCCTCAGAGCCAACACTTCCCCTTCCTGGGCGTCGGCGACGGGGACAGTCTGAGCGACCTGAGGTGCCGAACCACCTTCTACACGGCCCTCACCCGCCTCCTGATGGTGGATCTAGGTAAGGAGCCTGAGGGTGGGTCCAGGTACCGGCCCGAGGAGAGAGGGTCAGCGAGCACTGTACAGTGAGCAGCACGAGCAGCACGCTGCTGCCCGAGTAACAGTGTCCGCACGGATCTGCCCGCGGTTTCCTCAGCTCCGATGCGCCTTCTCTCTGCCTCTGGGCGCCACGCAACGTGTCTTTGTGTGCAAGAGGCTGTCTTTCCACTTTAAACAGTCTCTGCACTAATTCCTGTTTCATTCATTGAGAAATTTCCTCCAAACACTAAAAAAAAAAAATTTTTTTGTTTTGTTTTTGGTTTTTGGTCCATACCTGGCGGTGCCCAGGGCTGACTCCTGACTCTGCACTCAGGGATCACTCTTGGGGGGGCTGGGGAGGCCGTCTGGGGTGCTCAGCGGCATGAAGACAGGCAGCCTACCCGCTCCACTGTCTCTGCAGACCCTCCATTTTTCCCGTCTGGCTGCCCTCCAAGCCGCCCATCTCACTGCTGTGAACTGAGAAAGATCTCGGATGGCTCTGACACACAGCGGTTTCCTTGGGGGTGGCAGTGTAGTCCGGAGAAGCAAACTCAGAAACAGTGGAGCAGCAGGGAGCTGTGGCTTCGTGGTGCATCTCCTCATCAGGTGGGATAGTCCGCAGGCGTCCAAGGCTGAGATGTGAAGACGAGGAAAGGCGGGGGAGTCCATGTTCAGTTGTCTGGTGAAATGGCACGGCCCTGAACTGTGCGGGTGGTGGGACACCATGCCGGGAGTGGGCGGGGAGGGGATGTATCAACAGAGGACTCACACGAGGGAGCTTGGAGGTGACTTGGCTGTAGACCACATACCTTGCATGCCTGACGCCACGGGTTCAGTTCCCAGCACTGACCCCTCGCCCACCCCCTCAGAAAAAAAAAAAAAAGCGTCCGAGGTATCTTAAATGAAATTCTTCAGGATGCGGAATGTTGCCTTCAGGCATCGCCTGTGGGCATTGCTCCTGGTTCCTGAGCATCCGTCATTCCATGCCTCACCTCTGTGTAGGGACACGGGCTTCCTTTGACAGGTCATTGAAACGGTGACATCCACCCCGAGCCCCTCCAGGAAGCACTTCCCACAGAAGGGGCCCCGTTGCTGCCCCGTGGTGACCGAGACACTCAGAGAAGGGGCCCTGCACCGCCCTGCGGTGACCGTGGCCCTCTGCTGCCCCATACCTGCGGCGTCTGGGTGCTTCAGGCTGAGCTCTCAGCGCACAGGCCCGGGCAGGGCAGCTCGGGGATTAGACCATCCTCGCAAGGGCACTCGGGACCCCGGGTACTTCTTTCCCCGTCTCTCACAGTGCACCGGCTCGTCCACCGGCCTAAGGCGAAGCTTTTCAGCATGATGGTGCCAAAAGGAGGAGGAGGGTCCTGTGTGGCACGTAAGCAGCGTTGCGCCTTGGCGTGGGAAGGGGGACTGAGACCCCCTCTTGGCTCCCAGCCCCTCCGCTGTTTCCATCCCTTTGCACAGAATACATGATCAGAAAGACAAACCACCGAGAGGAGCGAGCTGTGCAGGTAGAATGATTAAGGAGCTTTGCGGGATTGATTTCTAAGGAAAGATTAAAAGAACCGTGTATGTATAACTTGGCTAAGTGACAACGGGAGCCGGAGGCAAAGAGAACTGTCTATAAATATTTGAAGAGTGTAAACCAGGCGTGCAAAGCCCAATCATCTGCTACCTTAGGCGAGCGGGAGATGGAGCAGAGTGACAGCTCAGCGTCACCGGAGAGAGGAGCGGCCGCCCAGCCTGTGTCACGGTCTCGCTGCCCGCCAGGAGCCTGGCTTCTCCCTGGGCCGGCCGGGAAGGCCGGGCCCGCAAGCTTTGGAAAGTGCTCGCAGGGACTGACCCCGTCAGACACAGGGAAGGATATGGGTGCAACAGAGGGGTAGAGAAGGAGCCAGGAGGAGATTTTTCTAGGACAAAAGGGTCCGTGTCATGCTCACCTCCAGCCTGGAGCACAACGAACGGGCCAAGGTCTTCTCCCGTATGGCCGCTTCGACAGAAGCCCCCGCCCAGGATACCTTTGGCCACTCACAAGCAGGACCACACACTCCCTCATGCCCAGGGCCCCTGCCCGAGCCTTTCGATGACTCCTGATCTCGGGTGACCCCTGGCACTGCCCGTCACCTCCCTGACAGCCACTTCCAATGGGGATGGAGCACTCACTCGACGGAGGCTGAGACACTCCAGTTCCAAATACTCTGTTCCCGTGGCCAACAGAACTTTCTGGTTTCCCAGGATTCGATTCCTCTAAAATAAATACTTGACCCATAAAAATCGCACTGTCATCCCGTTGTTCATCGATTTGCTCGAGCGGGCACCAGTAACGTCTCCATGGTGAGACTTGTTGTGACTGTTTTTGGCATATCCAATACGCCACAGGGAGCTTGCCAGGCTCTGCCGTGCGGGCGAGATACTCTTGGTAGCTTGCCAGGCTCTCCGAGAGGGGCGGAGCAATCGAACCCAGGGTCGGCCTCGTGCAAGGCAAACACCCTCCCCGCTGTGCTATCTCGCCGGTCATAAAAATATACAAATTGTGGTTTTTTTTAGGGGGGGCAGGAGTGCCACACCTGGCAGTGCTCAGGACTTCTGCCTGGTTCTGCCCTCAGGGGTCACTCCTGGCAGGACTCGGGAGGTCCGCTGTGGAGCTGGGGGCTGAAGGAGTCCCCGCACGTGAAGCAAATGCCAGCCGCACTAGCACTCCAGCCCTCAGTGGGTATAATTTTAGTTTAGAAATTACATTAGCTTTGTTTGAAAATTAAAAAAAAAAAGGAGTGGGGGAAGGAAAGCCTTGCAGGGAGACTGCCCAGCCAGAAGGAAAGATGGAGTCGCGCCCGTCGAAGAAGCCCGGGTGGGCTGGAGGGACTCGCAGAGGACGGTCAGTCAGAGGAGAGACAGATACCAGAGGGACGCAGAGAGGCGATGCAGGGGACGGACTAGCCAGGCGCAGGCAAGCCCCTGGTCACTGAACACAGACACGGGGTCACCAGGAGGACAGGGTGCGGGGGCGGGGGGGTGGAGGGACGCTGTCTCGGGCGAAGTGGGGGGGGCGTGCTCACACGCGTGTGAACCTGTTCTCCCAGAGCACTGTCAGCTCAGAGTGACGGGGGAAGGCGGGCGGGTGTCTGTGTGCCGGGGTGGGCTGGGCCGGGGCGGACCTGCCCAGCTCTGGGAGATGCTGAGGTGTCGAGGGACAGCGAACAGAGCTCGGGGTCAGCCCTGGAGGCGCTCGCCGAGCACGGGGTCACGCGTGGACTTTCGGACAGAGACCACCCCCCCCCCCGCTGCCCCCCTCACGGCGCCCCGGGTCAGCTCTGCCGGCCGGGGTCTCCCCGGGAACAGTGCCGACACTCGGCCTGTCCCGGGCAGGCCGCATCCAGAAGGGTCCTGGGCCCCCGGGCCCCCGGCTGCCTCCACCCCAAGGCCTGCAGGTGACGGCATGCGGCTGGCTGGCTCAGTCTGTCACCTGAAGCCTGTCTCGCAGACCAGAGCCACCGGGACGTGACTCGACTTCTCCAGAGAGAGTCGGGCCTCCCCGTGCCCTGCTCTGGGTCCTGTTCTGGGTCCACTGTTTCGGAAACGAGGGCGTGAGAGGGAGTGGCACCCCACAGAAGCGCAAGTGCGTGACACGGGGCGGGCAGGGCATAGAATATTAGTTAACGAGGCTCCTTCTGATTAAGCAAACACCAGTTTGACAGGGAAATATTTGTATTGCTGCAGGGGGAGGAGGTTGCTCTTTTGGGGTGTTTTTTGGTTTGTTTGTTTGTTATTGTTTTTTTTTTTTTCAGTAAAGAATCAAAAAGACAAGTCCACCTACCCAGCTTGCCTGCAAAGCATTGGACGTGATTCTTGGATTGAAATATACAGCGTGTTCTAATTGAATCCTACAAAATAAATTGAATATGTTTTGTATATAAGCCATGCACATTGGAATGATTAGAAAAGGGGAAAGAAATTGGGTGTCACATTAATTGGTATTTACTTTGAGAAGCCTTTTGGTCTCTATTCAATAATCTGTACTTTGTATGAATTTAATTAGATGCTCTGTGCCTCAGGTTGTATTCCAGATGAAAATGGGCCCTTTTTTTGGCAATAAGCAGTTGTACCATTTTATCAAATTGCTCCTTGGCTAAACTAGACACCGCGTTCACTGCATAAAGAACCCAAGCAGAAGCATTTCCTCGTCAGGGCGGTGCTGCTTCCTGCTGGCTGGGGCAGTTCTGCGACCAGGCGCGGGCGTGGGCGCACCCCCCCTCACTCCCCGGGTGGAGACCCCGCCCCGTCTGTGCGCACGCTGGCTGGCCGGCCTCCCCAGAATCACTTGAAGTCCCCTCCGATAGTTGTAAATTAGCTTTAGTCGAGCTAATAGACTAAAGGAAAGATAGCATTACCCCGGCCCGTAAGTCGAGACCCCCCCGGGGGCTGTTCGGTAGGAAATACTTGAATCTTTTTTTTTTTAAGCCTTTTTTTTGTTCTGTGTTGTGTGATGTGAGCGGAGAGGGATCCCATTGGCAGCTACTGGCGAGGGGCAGCGGGGGACAGAACTAAGTATCGTTAGCTGCGGACTCAGTCTCCACCGGCCACGAGGCCGGGCTTGTTCGCTCAGCGACGGCTCTTCCCTGGAGCCCTTGGCCAGTGCCCCTTGCACCGGATCAGGCGAGAGGCACCTACGAAGCCCTTGTGTCACCTCCCTCTGCAGCCCCTCCCGGGTCACTGCACCTGAGGAGCCCCAGGTGACCTGTGGGGACGGTGGGCGGGGGAGCAGAGGGGACGGCGGAGCGGCCACTGCCGCAGGAAGGAGACTTCCCTTCTCTTGATCATTCCGTCACAGCGTGCGGACGGGCCCTTTGCAGACTGGCTTCTCATTCATCGTCCCCCCGGCACACACACCGCCCGGTGGTCGCAAGGGCCCGCGCGCGCGCGTGTGGTCTCGGGAACCTGGGCTCAGAGAGGCCGCGCGGCCTTCCGGGCCAGCCTCGCGCCGCGCGTGCTCCGCTCGGGGCTCCCCTCGCGCCTCCTCCGCCAGCTGGGAAATGGAACTTTGTGGTCTTCGGTTTTATTTGCACCCAATGATTTATTTAAGGCTTAGGGGCAGGGAGAAGGAGACAGAAGAAGAAATTACTTTCCAACTGTCTGTGAAATAAACAGATTCACTATTTATCAGGTTTATTACCTGCCCCGTATATGTATATTACAGCGCTCCGGCCGGGGAATCCAGCGTCGTTTCTAAAATTTGTCCTTATGTCTAATCATGGGCCAGAGCTTTTTTTTATTTATTTATTTTTTATCTCGTGGAGAAGGGAGCCCAGGGTGGACGTCTCGGGCAGGGCTGGAGAGGGCGGCGCGGGCAGAGAGGCCTGCCGTTCTGGTGGGAGAGAGCACCAATAGATCACCGTGTCCAGGACTTGGCAGAGACGGTCTGGAAAAGAGGCATCTGGGGGAGGGGGTGGGCAGGGGGTGGGCAGCGGGGGCTAAAGAAGCAGCTGGAAATACTTAGAATCTGTAATGAGATAATTAAGACTAATTAGGCTGGCCCTGTAGGCAGAAAGCAGCCCATTAAGTCCAGATCCAGTTTTTTAATAACTTACCTGGTTTTGCGGGTGGAGAGCGGGGCGCACCCCCGGGAGGGAGCCGGCTTGGGGGCGGAGCTCGTGGGGCGGGGCGGGGCTAAGCTTGATACCCCTGGGCCCCGGGGAGCGGTATGATGGGGGGCTCCTCGGTGCTCCTACCGGGTGGAGACGGCCCCCCGAAGGGCGGCGGCGCGCCCTGACCCGAGACGTGTCCAGGGGAGGGGGGCCTGGAGCCCGGCCTCGCGCGACAGTGACCGAGTGGGGAGCCAGCAGGTCTTGAGTCCGCGCAAGGCCGGTGTGATGCTCCGGCAGATACGAGGCCCCCCTGCTTCGCCCGGGGCCGGGAGTGGCCCCACAGCCAGCCAGAGACCCCGGGCGGTCTGGAGGGGGGAGGGGAGATGCAGGCCAGATTCGGGCTCAGGTGGAGAAAGCCCCGAGTGTGGCGGGCCCGGGAGCTGGGGACGCAGCTCCCTGTGGAAACCCAGTTCCTGGGGCGGTTCCTGCACCCACCGCCCGGAGCCTCCTGCCTGCCTGCCTGCCTGCCTGTGCGTCCGCCCGTCTGTCTGTCTGTCTGTACCCCCGGGGCCCCTCTGTAGGAGCAGCACTGCCCACACCCGGCCCCTCCTTGGCTCACCGGCCGTGCCACGGTGACGGGTGACCTTGCATTTCTAGAGGACACGGTTCCCCAGCCGCTGGCCGCTCTCCGGGCCCTCGACCCAGGGGTCACAGGCATGGTACTCTCCCGGGGGGCTCTCAGCAGAGCCTGGCACCTCCCCGCTCTGGCCGGCCCCTCTGGCTTCCCCGGCCGCTGGCCCTCCGGCCCTCACCCTGGCCACCCTGGCTAAGGGCCGTCGTCGTCTGCTTCCAGGCCAGTGGCCACAAAGCCCCCCGTTCACGCTCAGGCACCCCGGTCAGGGCCAGGGCCCCCGCGGGGAGGGTCTCTCTCCGCCTGCCACCCTGGCGCTGGCACCGCGGCACGCACAGCACGGCCTCGGGACCACCATCTCTTACCACCACGATCGTTCCTGGGACTTCAGGGCCCCTCTCCCAAGCCCCCCAGGTCCCACCTGCTCTTTGCCTTTCGTTTTGAGGAATCGAGAGTTATCTAACACATAAAGGGCGGCAGGGGTGAGGGGGCGGGGGGTGAGGGGAGCAAACCCCGGTTTTTGTTCAGGGTGGTGCTGTGTTTTCTCCTGAGCTCCACAGACTGTGGAATCTGCCCCTGTCGGGGTGAGGGGCGCAGCTCGGGTGGCTGGAGCATCTGCTCTGCATGCAGGAGGCCCCGGTCAGTCCCCAGCACTGGACTCACCCCCCCACACCACCACCAAGAGCCACTAGGAGTCACCCTCCCTCCCCGGGCACCACAGGGCGTGGCCCGACACAGACAGATGAGCCCTCTTACTGCATTTAGAATAGAGTATTCACAGGGGGGGCCGGAGCAGTAGCACAGCGGGTAGAGCGTTTGCCTTGCACATGGCAGACCGAGGGTTCGATTCCCAGCATCCCATAGGGTTCCCCAAGCACTACCAGGAGTAATCCCTGTGCATCGCCTGTGTGACCCAAAAAAAAAGCAAAAAATAAAATAAAATGGAACATTCACATGGTTGTACAATCCCTACCACTAGTTCCCAAAATATTTCCAACTCAGAGAATTTGGGGGCTGGAGCGATCATACAGCGGGTAGGGCATTTGCCTTTCATGTGGCTGATCTGGGTTCGATCCCCAGCATCCCATAATGTCCCCCGAGCACTGCCAGGAGCAATTCCTGATTGCAGAGCCAGGAGTAACCCCTGTGCATCACTGGGTGTGACTCCCCTCCAAAAAAGAGAGAATTTGTGCCCTAAAGTACATTCCCTCCTTATATACCCTCCTACCCGCCCTTGGAAGCCACAAGATCTCCACCCTGTCTCTGTATTTCCCTGTTGCCCTTTTCACGTTGGTTCCATGAAAAGGGAACGATATACAGGGCCAGAGAGATAGTACAGGGAGTAGGGCACGTGCCTTGCACACAGCCAGCACAGGTTCCATCCCTAGTGTCCCATACGGTCCCCTGAGCATCACCAAGAGTAACCCCTGAGCATCAAAGGGTATAGCCCCAAACCACAAAAAATAAAAAGGAAAGAAAAAAGGGTGGGGGTGGCTGGAGCAATATCATAGCGGGTAGGGTGTTTGCCTTGCATGAAGCAGACCCAGGTTCAATACCCGGCATCCCATATGGTCCCCCGAGCACTGCCAGGAGTAATTCCTGAGTGCAGAGCCAGGAGTAGTTCCTGAGCATCACCAGGTGTGACCCAAAAAGCCAAAAAAAAAAAAAAGTGCTTTCACATTCAGCTTTCACATTCAGCACTGGCTGGAGGCAGCCAAGGGGCCAGGTACCAAATGACACGCCCTGCAGGTGACACATGAAGGCCCAGTTTCTGACTTTACTATTTGTATCTTGCTGTGGCTTCTCCAGAAGGGGGGTGCGATAAAAAAAAAAAACCAGAAACTTCTACCATGAGCCCCCTTCTGTTGAGTCAGCTTCTGAGAAATCCCGTAGACATAATTAGCTTTGGGTTTTCTCCAAAAGCTGAAGAATTTATCATCTCATCTACGCATGACTAAGAACTCACAATGTTATGTTAATATTTACATTTTCCGATGCCAGCAAAAAATATTAAAAATATAAATTGGCACTTTGCATTGTTTCGGGGCCTTTATCGCTCTCTCTCTCTTTTTTTTTTTTAAAGCCCTGAATTGGCAGTTTCCGTTATCACTGCCCGAGTGATCACATGTGCGCCGGCATACAAAATCACTGCTGCCTCCTTGACTAGGAAATTGTAGTGAGGGGGAACCACGTTTTCTCAGGCCGTGCCATTCCTGACTGGGACAGGGGTCCTCCGGGTGGGGGCGCGTGTCACAGCTGCTGTGAGCCGCTGTGGGCCCGGCCTGAGCAGGGTTTGCCGCTGGCTGCTCCCTGGGAACCCCGAGCCAGAGCGTCCCGGCAGCCTCGAACCCCAGCGGCTGCTGAAGAATCCCTTCCCACGGATGCTTCCTTGTTTCACTTCCTGTCAGTTTGGGGACCACCCCCCACAGCATGCAGGGGTTATTCCCGGCTCTGGGCGTTGGGATCGCTGCTGCTGGTGGCTGGGGGACACCGTGTGGTCCCGAGATACACAACAGACCCTGACTACAGGTCCCAGCCACCACGGACGTTATCACAGTAGGACGCTGCACGCACCGCCGAGGTCCTTCCAACCCCTCTGAAGCCATCCTCAGAGCCACGGGGGCCGAGAGGGGCCGTGGCAGCCCCAGAGACCACCGCCTACGCCCAGTCTACCAACACGCATCGATTCCTTCCCGGAACCAGACCCGGCCCGTTGGGTCACAAGGGCCCTCCACGACCAAAAGGGACCAAGTTCTTCCCCCAGGGAACTGGGGACGCACCGTGTGGACGGAGTAAGCGCAGGGTCCCCCACCCGGACTGCGGGCCTCCGCTCCGCTGCTCTCCCCACCTGCCCTCGCCGTGGCCCACCAAAAGCAGCGAGAACGTAGGTGCCGCTGACAGACACTTCAAGCCCCCCAACTCACTTAGCCAGATCAGAGGTTCCCCGTGCTGACGCAGCCCCTTTTCAGAAGGCTACCTGGCGAGCCCCCTTCCCCGGAAACCTACCCTGCTTAAGAGAACAGACGAGAGAGAGCACCTCCCGGCTGCACCCCACGGCCCAGACGGGGTGGGGGGGGCGGGCAGGACCACCCACGCTGGGAAGCGCTGGCTTAGGAAACAAGACGACCCGGCCCCAGGCATGCAGATGAGAGACACCGAGCCCGGACCCAGCGAGGAACCCTGAAAGCACCCCTCTCGGAGCGCCCCGACTCTGCCGGGGCCCTTCTCGCAGCCCGAGAACCATCCCACCCCCCAGAGACACCTGGTCACGCCTTCCCCAAGGAGGAGTGCGCCATTTAGGTGTGTTCACGCCGGTCTGCTCTGGGAAGGAGTAGTGTTCACGTCAGGGGCCCACCGGCTTCTTTTCTGCTGGGCGGGGGGGAGGGATAGGGAAACAAGCCACGTGCCCGAGGACAATAAGGGCAGGGCCAGGAAGATTGCTCGGGATGGGAGGTGTGTGCTGAAAGCAGAGAAAGGACCAGACGCGATGGCCTCTCTGCATCTGTACTGCAAACCATAATGCCCAAAAGCAGAGAGAGAGTAAGAGGGAGATTGTCTGCTCGAGAGGCAGGGAGGGGGTGTGGATACTGGGGACATTGGTGGTGGAGAATGTGCACTGGTGGAGGGTGGGTGTTCCATCAGTGTATGACTGAAGCTCAAATGTGAAAGCTTTGTAATACGTGTAGCTCACAGTGATTCCATTAAAATATAAAACAAATTTAAAAAGAAAAGAAGAAAAGTGGGCTGGAGCAGTAGCACAGCGGGTAGAGCGTTTGCCTTGCACGCGGCCGACCCGGGTTCGATTCCCAGCATCCCATATGGTCCCCTGAGCACCGCTGGGGTGATTCCTGAGTGCACAGCCAGGAGTAACCCCTGTGCATTGCCAGGTGTGACGCAAAAAAAAGAAAGAAAGAAAAAGAAAGAAGGAAAGAAAGAAAGAAAGAAAGAAAGAAAGAAAGAAAGAAAGAAAGAAAGAAAGAAAGAAAGAAAGAAAGAAAGAAAGAAAGAAAGAAAAGAAAAAAAGCCATGTTTAAGATTCACTTTCGGGCTGGAGCGATAGCACAGCGGGTAGGGCATTTGCCTTGCCTGTGGCCAACCCAGGTTTGATTCCCAGCATCCCATAGGGTCCCCCAAGCACTGCCAGGAGTAACTCCTGAGTGTAGAGCCAGGAGTAACCCCTATGCATCGCCGGGTGTGACCCAAAAAGAAAAAACAAAGATTCACTTTCATGAAGCAAGTTGCCTATCATCCAAATGCCCTGTCCACTAGGATACCCCGCCCACTATTCCCTACTGTCCATCAGGCCCGACCCGCGATGCTGGCACCAGAACCGCCACTAGTATTTACCCACTGAGAAGCTTCTGGCCGTTGCATCCTGTAACACCCGGTGTTCGCGGAAACCCTCGAGGAGTGGGATTTCTGCTTTAGTGGCTTTGAAGTGCCACAGCAAAGCAGTGTGGGAGGCAGACCCCATGGGGCCGGGGGGTCTCAACTCAGCCAGGCACAGCTGGCTGGCGGTGGTGCGGGCTGGCGGGGAGGACAGGAGTGGGCCGCACTGGCGCCCCTGCGCGTGGCTGCCCGCCATGGAATGTTGCTGGCGGGTCCCCGGCCCCGGGCCTGCCCTGCCATTCGTGGCAGCCTGACAGGTGCCGTGTTGCCGAGAGAGAGTCGCTGCCGTGGAGTCCAGAGGAAGACGGGGGAGGGGGGCCCTCCGGGTCCCTGGCCAGGGTCTCTTGCAGATGGCAGGTGACCAGGGTCAGCCTGGTCTCGGAAGGTCAGGAAGGGCTTCTGCCCTGCGGGCCCTGGTGCCTGCAAGGGACCATGTGACTCGGCCCTAACTCCTGTCCACAGCGGGAGACCCCCGGCCCCATTGCGTGGGACTCCAGAGACGACGTGGGGAGGGCAGGAGGCAGAGACACCCAGCCAGCACCCGCCTTGCTGCACCAGGGAGCCCCGAGTCGCCCCCACTCGGCCCTGGCTGTGTCCTCGGACCCACCTCCGTTCCTGCTCCACAGACACTGGTGTGCGTGGGATTGCAGGGCCCCCGTCTTGGGCCCAAATTCCTGTCCCCGCGGGTCTGCCGTGCAGACTCCCGGGGTTTGTCCCCAGGCGTCCCTAGGAGATGCGTGTACTCGAGCCCCAGGCCCAGCTGTGACAGCCACGGCCTCTCCTCTGGGATCTTTCCCCTTCCTGGAGCCCTTCTGACAGAGGGGCAGCATAAACGTCCGTCTGAACCATCCCACGCCACCGTCAGCAGACTGCCCTCCTTCGAGCAAGCCCCTTGACCTGTCCACGCCTGTCCCTTCAGGAACGAGCGGGTTCTTGGCTCCCCGGAGCACAGGCCGGACGAGAGACCCCCAGTCTCGTCTATGAAGCCCCCTTGGAAACAGAGCATGACACTGTCGCTCTCTCCGTACCCAAGTGTGATGGGATGTCTGCTGTGGACAGAATCCCTGAAGGGCCCCACAGTCCACTTGCGAAAAGGGGCACGACGTGTCTCTCCCTGCCTCTTCCTAAAGAAAGAGGAGCATCGTGCCAAGGGAGGTGGGCCCGTGGAGAGTGTACTTACCCGCCCCCCCAGTGACCCATGAGGGACCCCGTGGCCGTTTGTAAGATAACAGCTTCCCTGCCAGCTCTTCAACAAATTAATATAAAATAAAGGACATAAATAAAAGAGAGTCACAATTCAGAGCTATCTGGGCACCTGAGTCTGTGAGTCCACTGGTGCCTGAGCACCCAGGGACTGGGGAAAGCCCTCGTCTCTGCAGCTTGGGGCTGGCTCTCCTGAGGCGTCAGGGAAGACATTTCGGGGCCCCCAGAGCTGAAGGGCTGAGGTGCCTGGGGCAAGAGTCTGTTTGAGCAAATAAAGAGGCAGGGGGTGGGGGGCCGGGGGGAGAAGGGCTGGTAAGTAATTTGGCTATTTCATTTGGTGCGAAAGAGAGGACTAAACGCCAGAATAGTCAATGAGCCAGGAAATTCTGACCCGTCCCTGGGCCGTTTCTAGGGCTGAATGCAGCGCTCCCGGCCACGCTAATGTGCCGTGGCGTGCTTGCTCGACCGTGCTGACCCTTTTGTCTCTCTGGTAGGCGAAGATGAGGACGAATTTGAGAACTTCATGCTGCCCCTCACAGTCTGCTTTGGGACAGTCTTACAGACGTTCAACAACAACTTGAAACAAGATGACGTAAAGGTGGGTTTACCGACAAGCACGGACGAAGAGGGTTCTGTGTCTCCCAGGAGCGCGGACCCAGGGGAAGGTCCTGCTGGCTGTGTGAGCCCTGGGTGCCCCTCGGCGGGTTTTTTTGACCACAAGTATTGTCTTTTGAGTATTTTTTTCATATGAGCATTCTTCTGAGTATTCCTCGAGTGCTTCATACAGATAGTTATTTGAGTTCTCTTCATATGAGTATTTCTCCTAGTGTCCTATTTTTTTTTAAAAAAAAAAAAAGGCTTTGGAGTCCTCGGAGGGTTCTGGTAGTCAGTTTGTGATGGCGTGGCCCAGACCGTCTCCCGTCGCCGTTAACTCTCTTTAAAAAAAGGTTTCTCGTGGGGTCTCCATTCTCCACACCTCCACCCTGCCCCGTGTGCCTCGACATCTTTATACGGAAGATTGCACAAACATACAGATGCTAAAACACTACATCGCTAAATATTTTTTTAAGCAAGAATTTATATAAATCAAGACTTTATTAAATGGCTAGGCATATATGTATAAATAGGCGCTGGTCTTGAAGTATTGCATTCTTAAACTGAACAAAGTGATTAGGATAACTGATAGCTAAATAAGGTTTTTATGTGCCTGTGGGAGCCATATTAGGATTGATTTGACAAGTCAGTTCAGCTGTGGCAACAGTCATAATATCTAAGACAACATTATGTTTTATTAGTAAAATCCTTAAGTGTAGCAAGCTGTTTGCGACAAAACAGCCCCATATTTTAATGTGGGGGGCTGGGAGCAGGAGGTCTACTAAATAGGAATAGCATTCTTCTGAAATTATACTGTTTCCGGGCTATATTAAATAGATTGACACCGATGATTATTTTTAAAAGACTAATAAATGGACTCCAGAGGATGGCTACCTTTGCTAGACGCCCAAGCCATGTTTTATTGTTATTTGGAGTATGCTTTAAAAAAAAAAAAAGTTAACCATCCTTTTGCATAACTCCTCTTCCATAAAAAATAAAGAAGAAAAAAATATATATAGGATTTTAAAATCAAAAGGAACTTAGAGAGTATCTTGGTATTTGTCACCTTTCTGAAATTCTTCACCAGAATGCTACGCTTGTTTCTGCTCAGGTAAGTTACATTTTTCAGCTCTCTTCGCCGTATTTTTTTTTTTTTCATGTCCTGCAAAACCTTTGCAGCCTTCCCGGGGCTACTGGTGCGTCTGAAGCCAACAAGAAGCAGCGAGACTTTAAAAAACACCATCTTTATAAAAATTGCATTTGTCTCATTTGAAGATTTCATTATGCACCAAGCCCGTTTTGATGGGAGCCCATCTCGTCTGATAGAAACCATCTTCCTAGAGCCATTTTTAATGGAGTTCCAGTGATATATCCCTAAACCAGCAAGTTCTTAACGACCCTGGAAAGTGACTGCTTGATTACACTTTAACGGTATTTGCAAATAAAATCACAAGTAATTAAGGGGAAATCTCCAGGCTTTTGAGCAAGTTTGATGCATGATAACTGCCTGATTCAGCTTCATCTAGAGTAATGCTGTGTAGGCAGCAGCTACGGAGATCAATAGCAACGTAATGATAGTGGCAGAATTAAGTGAGTAACCTGAGAAGTGTGCCTCAGAATGCATGCAGCTGCCACGGAGCCAGGCCACACAGTGCACTCCGTGCTTCCGCCCTAAATGTTCATCAAAAGACGCCCTGCAGGAAAATGGAGTTAGATGCTCTTTATTGCTGATCGTGTCTCTTGCCACATTTATCAGGGAAATTGGATTAGCAGTTGGCAGCTGCAGGTAGACAAGATTCTGCAGTGATTAAATATGCAGCTTGGCTGCATTTGTTGTGACAGACCTTTAGTAAATTCTACTGTAAGCACCATCTGTCTAATTTGTAGAAGGAAAACTTGGTGCTTTAAGCTACCGATAAAGAACTAAATCTGTTGCTTTATCATAAACAAAACTTTTGCACTAAATGCTCTTAAATGTAATTTATTAGGTTAAGGCTATTTTTCTATCATGATGAATAAATAATACATGCAAAAGTGCTTTCAGGTACTTCATTTTGCAAGTACTAGAGATAAAAACAGTTCTGTTTTGTTCTTCAATAAAGTATTTAGTATTCCAATCCACAGGAGGTGATGCTGTTAAAATATCTCCATGAAAATGCCGCAGGACTGCCAAATTCATTTAATTTGCAACCCTTACCAGCATTTTCTAACTCCCTGTTTATAGATATTTTTCAAATGCAGATTTCAGGATGAACATAAACATTAAGGACCTGTGCTGCCAAATTGAAATACGGTTTTGAGGAGAGGAAGTGCAGCAAAACTCTTAAATTTATAGCTTTGTTTTCTTACTTAGGCCTAATAAAATTGAAGGGAACATTGAATTTTGCCTTGGTTTTTCCGCTTCCAAGTACAGGGAGCAAGGGAGGAAATGCTTGACAAATCCTCGCCCTAAAACCTTCCGTCGGAATCTGTGTTTTTCCCCTGTCCTTGCAGCCATGGTAAAAGAGTCCGATTCTCCCCCGACACATGCATCATTTTTGATTTGGCCATGACGTCATCGGCTTTAAGGAAAATGAATGAAAACTTCTCGGAGGAAGAGGAGCAGTTAAATAGGAACCTGCTATCTTTAGTCCCTTCGTAAAAACTCCACAATGTTAAATTATTTAAAATCCTTGATTTTCAGCATGCGCACATTAAAAGTTTTCGCACTAAGTGCCAAATGTTGCAAACAGCACTTTAACAGAATGATTTTGCTTTGATCCCTGTAGCAGTTCCTGAATAATTTATCACAGGTTATTGCCTTAATTCTGGAGAGGGATAGAGCAATAAAGGCAGATGAAAACACTCCAGTTGAAACACCTTGGGGCCTGCTCATTCCTCTGACACGGCTCTTTTGTTGGAACTATTTAGAGGTTATTAAGATGTGTCTCCAGAATTAAGAGTATGCTGTAAGGATGAAGACAGCCATCTTAATTCTAAAGACAAAGCACAATGACCCTTCACCTCCTTTTTCTTTGTTGTTATTATATCGTAGAATTATGAGGATAATATTATAGCAGCCCCCAGTAGTGCCACTACAGGAAAGGGTCTGTCAGACTTTCCATTAGAAACCCCGTTTTGGGGGGTCAGGGTGGAAGGAGCCGCATTTCAGCGGCTTCCCGGCCCATCCGTCTCACGCTTGGCACCCGGACAGCTGTTCTCCGGAGCAGCGAGCCGGGGCGCCCGCGCACTTTCCCCGCCAACTCTCCAAAGAGGGACCCTCCTTCCGCTCGCTCGGGGACCCCAGACCTGCCCCACGCCCCACGCCAGCCTCAAGACGGGAGCCCCTCCCCAGCGGGCGGGGAAAGGTGCGACTTGGGAAATAAACCTCTCCGAGCTATTTTAAGTGAGACAGAAAACTGTGGCTCCTTGCTTGCCCCTCGGTTTTTTAACCAGGTCACCCCCCAATCTCTTTAAAACAGTTGGATGGGGGGGTTGAGCTCCTGTTTCGGTTCTGAGCTGGGGGGGCGGGGGGGGCAAAAAGCCACCTCAGTGTTGAGTGTGTATCCTCAGAGCATCTCAGAAACCTGGCAGCTCTGAGGGGGAAGACAGGTCTGAGTAGAAACCTGCTCCCACCCCAGCAGCAGCTTTCCTGCCCCATGTAACGTACTAAAAGCAAGCCTTCCAGTTCGACGGATAATTATATTTTGGTTACTATACACTGGGCTACGTGCGAACTCTTCTGAAATCAAACACTGCCATCATTTTATACCTGCGAGTCCATTAGAGTAACTTGTCATCTTATTTAAGGAAGAGAAATTGTGATAAATAGGAACCTTTCTGTGTAATGAGAGCAGTCTGAGATATTTTACGAGTGCTTTGCACGAGGCATGAGAGAACTTGGGGTTCTCGTGCCGACTGATTCAGAGTTGGATGGAGAGAGGCCTGGAGAACCTCAGGGCCTGCGAGCTGCTAAATGTGCCTGATAAGAATAGACCCAAACGGCCACCGTAATGGAGAGACTGCAGAGCTAAGTGATCCAGCTAGATCTGCACAAAGACTTCTTAGAAGAAAGATGTGTTTTGTTTTGTTCTGGCCGCTTTGGCGAATGTGGAGAGGTAAAAAGAGAAGAGCCAGCACCTGGTGGTGGAAATAGGTTACATAAAAGGCAAAATGCGAGTCACAGAAGAAAACTACCAGGAAAGCTCGCGATGACTGAAAGACAAAGACACGCACAATTATGAAAGGCAGAAGAAGTGATCTAAAGAAGCAGAAACAGACACTCAGGATGTGGACGGTACAGAATTCAGAGAACCGTCCCTCCAAGCTGTGAGGCAGTACAGAAGCCAAATATTCTAAAAAAAAATAAGCTCACCTCTTTCCGGTGTGTGCTTTGAGGAGCGAGGGGGCTCACAAAGTACAGAAAAGTTCTGACAGATTGTTCCATTTGAAGAGAGTTTCGCTTCCAAGTCCTTAATGATAATTTAAAGACCTTCCCAAAGAGGTTTTCATTTATCAAATTGTAGGAAAGAAAATCTGGTGAAAAGAAAGTGCAGAGACCACCTATTTCCAGGGAAACCGTTTCTCCTAGAAATCGCGGTTGCATGTCTCAATTATCCCACCCCTCGTTTTGCAATTATGTTTATTTGTACTCTTTGTTCTGACATTCTAGCATCTGTTCTTGGGTTTTCTTTTTCTCCTCCCAAGCATCATCCTAAGGACAGCTTAATTAAGTCCAGATTACAAGTCAGACCATGTGTTTTGTTGTTGTTGTTGTTGTTTTCAGTCCTTTCCTTTCTCCCTCTGTTAGAACTACTCACGGAGCATGCAAGGTAGGCGTTTTTACACGAATTCGTGAAACGTATGCCTCACAACCCCTCTATGAAAGAAGCCTTACTAGCCCATTTCACAGATGAGAACGCTGAGGCTGACATACAGCCTGGCCTAAAGTCCTCCAGGTCAGAAATCAAGCTGGATTCCCTACCCAGGTCTCCTGAGATCAAATAAATACAGAAGGCTTCTCCTCGCCTAGAGAACGTGAGCACCATTGTGTGTGTCGTGGTTCCAGGAGAGCACCTGCTCAGTTTTGTTTTGTCCTGAGCTCCTGAGGATTTTCCCTCGGGATCTTTAGGAGCCCGCCCGCTGCCAGGACGCACGCCAGACAATTCCGGGGGCCGGGGTGGGGGACTGACGTCGTGCAAGCCAAACGGTGGAGATTTGCCTATTGTGAAATAGTGTCTCTGCCCCGTGTGTTTCTCTTCTGTGAAACTGTCAGCCCCTTGTCTTTTTTTTTTTTTTCCTACTTTGACATTATTTGGAATCAAACCGTATTGAGGATCGAAATGCTCCTGAGTTCTTGGAAACAGGACTTGGTTTCGTTTCTGAGGGCAGCGTAGAGGCGGCCCGCAGACCGGCTGGCCTGTTTGTCTGCGGAGCCTTTCCTCTAGAAAGGGGTCTGAGCAGGACGTTTCCGCTAATGAATCAGAATCAGATACGTGGTCATTATTGCCTGATTATTACCCCATCTGCTCCGCGCTAACGTGAAAATCAATTACTGTGTCTCTTTCCCACTGACAGCGTATGCTGATCGGGCTGGCGCGAGACCTGCGAGGGATCGCCTTTGCGCTGAACACAAAGACCAGCTACACCATGCTGTTTGACTGGATGTATCCTTATTACGCTGTGACAACACCAGCTCCGTGCACAGGGGGACGCCGGGCCCCTCGCTCCGGCTTAATAGTGTGGCACAGTAGGGAAGAGGAAACAAAGCTAAATGAACTAATGTGTAATCAGCTAAAAATTACAGCACAGTGGCAGACAGCGTGCAGATAACTGAGCACAGCATTTGGAGACCAGCTCCGAGAGGTCACTTTTCCGGTGCCGTGGACCAGTGACAGCATCAAAAAAAACCACAGCCCCACCTTGTTCACGTCTGTCAGGGCGGCGGGGGTGGTCTCTCTGCGCCTGTCGCGCCTGTGGCCCCAGCTCAGGGAGACCTGGATTTCTCACTCTGTCTCGGTTAGCAGGGCAGAAACGGCCCTTTCCTCTCCCTGAGGATCCCCTGACTCATCACGCCAGCTTTTCGCCATTGTGAAAATATAAATAAGGGGAGGGGGCCTGGGGTGCAGCAGGGAGGGCGCTTGCCCTGCACGTGGCCAAGCTGGGCTCAATTCCCAGCATCCCGTACGGTCCCCAGAGCATCGACCAGAGGGATCCCCGAGTGCAGAGCTGGGAGTAAGCCCCAAGTACTGCCTGGTGGGGCCAAAAAAAAAAAAAAAAACCCAGAAAAGAAAATATCAGTGGGCGTGAAGAGAGAGAAATAAAGGGTCGGGGGTTTTATCTGGAACAGAATTTGAATTTACCTTTCCCCAGGCTAAAGGCCAGCAGCAAGCTAGATAGATAACATACGTGTGCAAACTAGAGAGATAACATACGTACGTACACATCACAACCACCCATGCCCCAAAGAAGCCTCGGTGTCAGAGAGTAAGAAGAACATGGACTTCCGGGTCAGGAGAGAGCTGGCTTGACACCCTGCTTTCCACACGCAGTGGGTGCCCTGGAAGGCCGTTTCCCCTGGTCCTGGTTTCCTCGTTCTCTAAAAGAAAGTGACGTCTCTTTCCCCGCCTGTGGTACTCGGTGAGGAGGGGCTGTGCACTCGCTAACGCCTGCCTCTTACTTGGTAACATAAATGGTCCCTGTTAGTACTGTTGAGGTAATGTTGTATGAAACCTCCTCGGTCTAAACAGGAAGCCATCATTTATGAGATGGTGCACGTGACACAGAAGGTTTTCATGCCTTCTGAATAGGAAATCATCAGAGGACATGAAATTCTGTGACGCTGGCTTGCTTCCTTATTTGTTTTGTTATTACGTCATTTTTTAGCGGTGAAACCTTTCTAATAAATGACAGAAAACTTCTAAGGCAGTCTTCACCTACTCGTGCCATGCTTACGGCCAAAGCCATAACAAACAGGAGATCTGGACGTGGCTTTAAAAAAAAAATTAAACATGAGTTTGAATACTGACATAAACCTTCAGTTACTGTTAAAATTGAATATGTGTCCATTATAGGATTAGAGATAAGAATTTTCCATAGAGAGCTGGGAAATTAGCACAAGCAGTAAGACCTCCCCTACCCCAAAATGAATATTACATATTGGTGAGAAAATTATGCCTTTACATCATTATAGAAAATATGTGTGCAGAAACAGTGTTTGGCTTTGGTTTGTGGGGGCAGATTTGGGGGCCATACCTGGCAATGTCTTAGGGCTACTCCTGGCTCTGCACTCAGGGATCACTCCAACGGTGCTGGGGTACCCTATGGGATGCCAGGGATCGAACCCGGGTCAGACACATGCATGCCAAGCGCCCTACCAACTGTGCTATCACTCGGGCTCAGATATCATAGTTTAGACACTGAAATATCACTGTCACTGTCATCCCGTTGCTCATCGATTTGCTCGAGCGGGCACCAGTATCGTCTCCATTGTGAGACTTGTGACTGTTTTTGGCATATCGAATACGCCATGGGGAGCTTGCCAGGCTCTGCCGTGCGGGTGGGATACTCTCGGTTAACTTGCCGGGCCCTCCGAGAGGGGCAGAGGAATCGAACCCGGGTCGGCCACGTGCAAGGCAAACGCCCTACCGCTGTACTCTCTCTCACCTCACGGAAATATAAGTTTGATGATGAAGGGTAAACTAGAGTTGCAACATGGCCCTTTTCCTTCCCTAAGCACAGGCAGAGGCTGACAAAGTAAAAACTGAGCTTCTCCGAAATATTGGCAGTCATCCTGAAACGAGGCCCCACCTCGTGGAGGCCGCCTCGTCCTCGGCAACGGCCTTTAGCGAGAGCCCAGGTCAGAGCCTTCCCCTCAAATACGGGGATGCCGGCCTTCACCGGTGCCGCCTGACGTCCACAGGACACGCTCAATGTTCTCTCAATGACCTGTTCTCCGTTCCCCACTCGGCATCAGCTTCTTGTCACCTGTCTGAAGTGAAACATTTGTCCAGCAGAGGGCAGAAACTAGCAGACGGAAAGCCCTAGAACTTTAACGTTTGTTTTGAACTAGAAGCCATTGTCTTCTCCATGTGACCGAAGACGCGGGTGTTATTAGGGTCAGGGATGGAGGGCACAATGTCACGTCTACAGGAAGCTGTGTTAGATTGCCAAACGGGGCGGCGAGGTACCAGCCTTGCTTATAATAATTGAGTTTCAGCAGCAAATCCGCTTCCTTGGGAAAAGGCCAAAGGCTTTTCATAATTGTATTGACAACAAAATGAATATGATAAATGGTGTTCATTCAGTTGAGACAAGATTTATAGTTTTCCTCTGGGCAAGGGATGAAGAGCAAATATTTATAATAATAGTAAAATTTGTTTAAAAGTTGCATTATTTGATAATTCAAAAAGGTTTATTAAAATATTTTGAAATACTTTAAGCAGTTCCAGGTGATAAAGTACAGATTCTTTCCAAAATATTCTAGTAATGTAAAAATGAATAAGTGTATGATTTTTTTAAAAAAAATACAGATATGAAAGTCATTTATTCTCTCTGAAATATTGATCTGTCAGAACCGTCAGTGATGATTCCCACATTATTGCCGGGGAAAGTTTATTTGCCTTTTATTCACATAAATGTGTGTTCTTTAATTTGTTATACAGTCCTTAGCATGCAGAAGAAGGATCCTGTAAGAACACATGTCATCTTAAAGTCAAAATGCATTTTATTTATGGTGGTTATTTGATAAAATGCTATTTTAGTGGTTAGCTATTTAATTCAAAAACATTTCTATAAACACTGACTGCGTTAGCTGCTACATGAACCGCACTGCTCATCACTCCGGCCTTCCCAAACTAAACTGCCTGGGACTACGCGGCAGCCATGCTGACAGATGGTTCCACTGCTGGCAAAGGCAGGAATCACTGGTGTTCTTTTTTGTGCACCTGTTGTGAGAACATAGTGATATAACAAGTAAAATAAAAATCTCACCTTGCAGTGCATGCAGTCACCCATTTAAACTTTTCCTACGTCATACTTTGGCCGAAATAGAATCCAGAAGAAAATTTTTAAACTGAAGGGGTGTGTGTGTGTGTGTGTGTCTGTGTGTGTGTGTGAGAGAGAGAGATAGAGACAGAGACAGACAGAGATACAGAGAGGCATTCTTCCCAGCCACGATCTGATAGTCCAATCTACTGTTTCCTAATGGGCCGTGCATCCGAGTACACAAACGCATCATACAAAGCAAGGCGGGACCGTGAGATGCGACAGATCACAAATGTGGCCATAGGGCAGCCTCAGTTTCAGCCAGATGGGGTCTGGGACAAGTTGCTTCCTGTCTCAGGACCACTGTTTCCTCTTCCCGCAGAAGAGAGCCTCGAACACCTAGCACAGGTGTGGGGGGAGAACTGAGTGAATGGACACCAAGGGCCTCCCTGTGGCTCCGACAGAGTAAATCCTCCACCACATTGATCCGTTCCTTTCCCTGATAGGGAATGAGGCGAAGGAATCCTGTCTGCTTGACAGGACTCTGCTAGGTTTCATAAGGGATCAGTCAAGACCCCCAGGGCTGAAACCCTGCCCCAGCTACGAGGAGTCATTAGGTAACTACAGAAATAGGTTCTAAGAAAGTGTCAGTTTAGCTGGTGGTGGGGAAAGCACCGGAAAGGGGAAGGCATTTCCCTGGGTCCCACCAAATGGGGAGCACTGGGCACTAGAGTCAAAAGCTTTCTGCTGGCCTCAGCTCGGGTGTATCAAGGAGAACAGAGGTATTTTGTTAAGAATGTCACTCATTTAATGGTTGGTGATGGAGGTTATGGCTGGGACTTGGAATATCGGGCTAAAAATAGCACAGGGCAATTGGTACTTTTGACTGTCAGCATTGTATTCCAAGAAAGAAATCACTGGGGGGCTGGAGCAATAGCACAGCGGGTAGGGTGTTTGCCTTGCATGCAGCCGACCCGGGTTCGATCCCCAGCATCCCATAGGGTCCCCTGAGAACCGCCAGGGGTAATTCCTGAGTGCAGAGCCAGGAGTGACCCCTGTGCATTGCCGGGTGTGACCCAAAAAGCAAAAAAATAAAATAGAATAAAGAAATCATCACTGGTATGCCAGACAAACTGAAATAAGGAAGGAAGCAACCTACAAAACATTTAGCAAATTCTTTTTTTGAGTTCTCCGTGCCAGGCAGTGAGAGGGGACGAGAGGCTACCCTCTTGGAGTTTGTAACCTACTGCAGATGACAAGCAGCTGATGAGTGAGTGATGTGCATGCCAGGGGCTGCATGAGCTCAGAAGAGGACGAGGCTGCCAAGAGAAGCGGAAGCCGGGCGAGGTGTTTACAGAGAGAGAGGGCAGTTGGTCGGCAGCAGAGAAGGAACCACTTCCAGCTGACCGTGCCTTCATGAATGAGGGGACAGATGTCTTGCTCGCGCAGAAAGCTTTCAAAATTAGCTCTGACCAGCAAGGTTTCTCTGTCCAGAAACCACATCTCCACAGCCTCATCTGCTCACAACTTCACAGGAACTCTCCCGTTGCCTCCTGAGATGGAGCGGAGCTAGCCCTGCTGTGATACCGCGGAGGGCAAGAACTGTGTTTCCATTCGTTTTTGTTTTCCGGATATTCAGCACTTCGAAAGAACCAGTCGGTACAGGATGAGGGTGTGGATACGGGGGTAGATGGATGGATGGACGGATGTGAGGATGATGGACAGGTAGATGTGTGGACGGATGAAGGGATCCATGGATGGGTGTGAGGATGAATGGACGGGTGCATGGTTCAAGTTACCAACCAAGCTCTGAGCTGGAGAGAGTTCGACGGAGACAGGCAGAGTCCTTGAGCACTGCTGGGAATTAGTCTTTGTTTTGGTTTTTGGTTTTTAAGAAGCAGCAGCAGGGGCTGGAGTGGTAGCACAGCGGGTAGGGCGTTTGCCTTGCATGTGCCCGACCTGGGTTCAATTCCCAGCATCCCATAAGGTCCCCTGAACACCGCCAGGAGTAATTCCCGAGTGCATGAGCCAGGAGTAACCCCTGAGCATCGCCGGGTGTGACCCCCAAAAGCAAAAACAAACAAACAAACAAAAAAGCAGCAAACCCTGTGTTTTCACATTTTCGTGTTTGCTTCTTCCAGTGCAACATATCACTGCGTTTGGTTTTCCGCACACCTGGCAGAGAGCACAGCAATCCGTGCAGACCGAGGAGGGAGACGCGTGTGCCTCTCCTAAGGCCCCGCTGTCTCCCCCGGCCCATATGAGGGTAGTGCTCACAAGGCCCCTGAAAAATTACACTCCGGGAGTGGGCGCTCATTCTCACCCTGTCATCCGCGGGGGCACTCGCGCTCCGCTGCCCTTTTCACCCCCCTGCCTGGCGGACCTCTGCTCTGCTTTCCAACAATCACTCATTTTCTCGGTGGCAGTCACCTCTGTCAGCAGCATATTAGAGGCAGCCCGCTCTCGTTCCACGCAGCCCCGCCGGTCCCCCGGCCCCGGCCCAGACCCAGTGCCGCGTGCACTGAGAAATAGAGGACGCGCCCGGTACCTTGCACAGGCGAGTGTGTGCCGTGTGCCGCTGCCCGTCCTGGGCTCTGAGATGTGTCTTCTCCATGCCTCAATGTGCCTTCCAGATGCTTCTCCGCCCCCCCCCCCCCACTCCCACTCATGGCCAGGTCTGTGCTTGGGAGATCTGGCAGCGTCGTCTCACCTGTGCCCCTCTGGCGCCGCTTCCGAGAGACGGTCCTCAGAGCATGCCCCATCCGCGTTCACTACCCTCACTGCCTGGGACTCCCCCGAAGAAGAAACGCCCTCTTGGCTCTGGATTCCCCCGGCCCTCGCGTGGTAAAGAGCACACACAGGACCGGCCTTCTCGGAAAAGCAACAGAGTTTCTAGCCCATAAAACAAAACTGAGTTGTCGGGCAAGAACCAAAAGTTGGTCGTTGTTTACAGATTCGCTCATTTTTTTTTCTTTTTGGGTCACACCCGGCGATGCACAGGGGTTACTCCTGGCTCTGCACTCAGGAATTACTCCTGGCGGTGCTCAGGGGACAACAGGGGATGCTCGGAATCGAACCAGGGTTGGCCACATGCAAGACAAACGCCCTCCCCGCTGTGCTATCACTCCAGCCCCAAGATTCGCTCACTTTTATCCAGTTGAAACTTCACTCATACGTAGACTCTCGCTTCTTAACTTCCTTTCTCAGCCTTATTTTTCTTGGCAGTGCTTTTCATTTTATGAATTACTGCGGGTGTGTGTGTGTGTGTGTGTGTGTGTGTGTGTGTGTGTGTGTGTGTGTGTGTGTGTGTGTGGTGTGCCGAGAACTGAACTCAGGGCCGTACACATACGCAGGATATACAAGGCATACTCTGCCACATTCCCGGCCCTCTTTGCAGTGTTTTTTTTTTTTTTTTTTTACATCTTGTGTATTTATTTGGTCTGTTTTCTATCTTGTTAGAATATGAATTCCGTGAAGGCGGGAGCTGTTTAATGTTCGGTCCCCTGGTGTCTCCGAAGACTCGGGAACATTAAAGAGAGTTATAGTGTGGGCTGTCAGCAAGTACTTCGGTAGACTGTTTCCCTGACGATAAAGCTTTAAGCGGTAGGTGTCGGGCACGAGGACGGCCGCTTGCACTCCTTGTTAGCTTGTTGCCGTTGAAAGGGCTTCGAGGGCTCGTTGGCGTGGAACGTCAGATGAGTCGCTTCATACGCGGCTACAAAGGGGAACGCACACGTTGGAGGAACCCAGGGGGCAGTTCCAGTCCCGTACGCTTTACGTCATCCTCGAGGTCACAGGTTGCCGATGACCGATACACAGCGGACATCTGCTTTGTAGCGGATCCAGGCACGCGGTGAGTGCCGAGGCCCCGCTCCCAAAAAGCGTGTAATAGAACCGGGGAGATAAAGTGCCGTGATAGCGGAGGGCAGGGACCGCGGCCTGAGCTGTCAGCCACCTCGCCCAGACCCCCAGGCCAGGGTGCGGGTGGGGAGCCACGTGGCGTCGGGGGTGTTTCTGGGAATAAGGGACGTCTGTGGGAACCTCAGGGGCCCCGTGAGGACGCAGGCCACCGCCCTGCTGCCACTGGCCGTCACGGGGAGCAGACCGCCCCCCGGCCACGCTGCTGTGGGAAAGATGCAGGACACAGGTGAAGGCGGGGCTGGTGCTGTTTGTCCAGACAGAGAAGGGGTCGCCTGGAGATGGGCGTGGAGTGGACAGACACGTGTGAGCGGGCACCAGGAGCCGGGGGAGAAGCAGGGAGACACGAGGGGTGGGGGCCAGGCCAAGGGCGGAGCACGAGCACTGAGGCAGCGTCACTTCTCAAGGGGGCCCGGATGCCTCACTCACCCGAGAGCAGGGAGGGCCACTGGGGTCTGTCCCCTGCACCACACACACACACACACACACACACACACACACACACCCGAGAGCAGGGAGGGCCACTGGGGTCTGTCCCCTACACCACACACACATACACACACACACACCCGAGAGCAGGGAGGGCCACTGGGGTCTGTCCCCTGCACCACACACACACACACACACACACACACATATACCCGAGAGCAGGGAGGGCCACTGGGGTCTGTCCCCCATACAACACCACACACACACACACACACACACACACACACACACACACACCGAACTGTGGGTGCCCGGGGAAGCATGGGGAGAGCGCGCAGTCCGGGATGAAGGTGACAGGGCGGCCACTCTGTGTCTGCGGCTGGGACCTCTGTTCCCTCCACACCCCTGTGCCCGCACACTGAGGAGGGGGCCGAACAAGGGGCCCCTGACGGCTCAGAGCGCACTCCGCACTAGGGACATGTTCTTCCTGGGGGAACATGGAACTGGACTCTGAGCAAGTCTGATCTGGAGTCACCCAAAGCCGCCCAGAGCCTTCCACCAAACTACACCGCCCCCCCCCAGCCCCGTGGCTCCCTTAGAGGCCAAGTCTTCAACAGGGAGAAGGAGAGGAGAACGACAGTGATTTCTAACCCGGGAGGTGAATACGTGGGTTCATTGTCCACTGTCTCCTCGGCCTTTAGGACTTCATCAGTGACCCTGTGGGGGGGGCGAGGGAGGCCCCTCCCTCCTGGCTTTCCTCGGCCATCCTGGCCCCCAGTTGCATGCGGGCGCTGAGGATGCGGAGCCGGGGGGTGACCCCCTGGTGGTGCTCCGGGGCCAGCGGTTCCCCTGCGGTACAGTGATGCCCAAGAAACCCGGCACAGCAGTCCGCATGTGTTCTTAGCCTCGCTGGGGAAACCGATTCCCCGTCTGCGGTATTAACCGTCGCTCCTGGGGAGGGGCGTGTTGCTCACCTGGCACTTTGCGGGGTGTGTGCCAGGAGTGAAACACCACTATTCGAGTGACGGGCCACAGATGGGGCCGAGTGTGTGCAGCCCCACGGAGCTCAGCCGTGCGGGGGATGGGCGTCTCCAGAGGGCCCCCGTGTGCAGCGCGCACAGTGGCAAGCTGCTTCCTTCCTTCCTCTCTGGCCGGGGTGCCTGGCGCCCAGGAATGTCGCTGAGTTCTTTAACACACTTCACCAAAGGTACCCGGTGTACCTCCCGCTCCTTCACAGGGCCGTCGGGCGCTGGTGCCGAGAGCCAGCGTGTACCACGCCCATCCTAAAGCTCATGGCTGAGATGCTGCAGAACAGGTGAGTGGGGTGGCCGGGAGGGGGCTGCGGGGGGGCCCCCCCGGGCTGCCTGTCCTGTGGCCAGGGCCTCTCCTGCACCACCTGAGTCTAGTCCCGGCTTAGCGGCAGGGCAGAAGGGAGCCTTGGTGGAGGGGGGTGGGGACGGGGAGGAGTAGAGAGCGACACTTAGGTGCCTGCCAGGAACTGTGGGAGATCAGAGCCACGTTACTCAGAATATTTAGAGACACAAAATGGAGGAAGGGCCGCTGCCTTAACCCTTTCACTACCTCACTGCCATGCTGCAGAGGAGGCTGAGGCCCGGCAGAAGTTTAGAGGTTTCTGAATTGAGCCGCTTTATTTGTTTCTCCGACAAGAAAATGAATTCCCAGAGCGGCTCACGGACGCACAGTCTATCTCAGGAGCCCTGGGGGACCACTCCGGCTTCTAAGCCATCCTTCCTGCTCCGTGCCAAGAGATTCGTATGCCTCTATCTATGCCCCTCCGGTTTCCATCTAAACAGCCACTACAAACGCTGTGCTCTAGAAATTGCTCGGTTGACCTTATGATTTGCCGAGACTAGCAGATT
The DNA here is from genome assembly GCF_027595985.1 of Sorex araneus. Classification (NCBI taxonomy): domain Eukaryota; kingdom Metazoa; phylum Chordata; class Mammalia; order Eulipotyphla; family Soricidae; genus Sorex; species Sorex araneus. The sequence goes on from NC_073303.1 coordinate 260,666,952, forward strand.
CAAGAAACTCAGCATGTAATTTCAAACACAAACACAAACCAAAGTCGTCGCTCAAAGCGCAAAACTGCAGTCAGCTAATTGGCCTTGCCACTTTAAAACATGTCACCGTGAGTATGGCTTCGCACCAAATTACCTGTCACCGAGCCATCCTGTTTCACGGGTCTCTGGGAAAGCGTGTGTGCACGCGCGGCAGACCCAGGCAGGGAAGGAGCAGGCACCGCAGCTCCCGGGCGAGCTCTGGGCTGAGTCTCACCGTGGTCACTTAGAAAGGCTCGAGCAAGAGGTGGGAAATGACCTGGCAAGCGAGCGGATGTGAGTATTACTCTTCTAGAAGGCTGTTAGGTTTGCTTTGGCTTTTTCCTTAAATGTTCTCGTAGACACCTTAAATATGAAAGGGTGGCTGTGTGTGTGTTATATTAGAAACTAATTTATTAAATTATGCGGGTTTTTTTCATCCAGATAACTCATTTCTGATACAACCTTTAGTACGAAGGGGGAAAAAAAATTGTTATCTATTGTAAAGTGTTTTTTTATCTGCCGCTCGGCAGACAAATGCCTGTCTAGCCCGGGAGAAGGATATCTTGCTCCTACTGCTCTAGAATCTACTGTGAGTTTTTGAATAGACATTTCCTTAATCGGGAATTGTGTGCCAGCAATCAAATGTTCACAATAGCAATCATTAATTAGAAACCATCATTTCTAATTAGTTGTAATTGCCCTGAATTCTAAGCATTTGCTCAAGCATGGTGGAGCAATGATTCATTCCTGGAAAACAAGGCTGTAGCACTGCCTTTGTTTTGGGGTAATTCTTGGGGGGTGACCTGCCTGCTTCTTTTTTTTTTTTTTTTTTGGCTAATCCTTTGAAAAACGTACCAGTATTTCTTGAGTGCACATCACTAACGCCGGGAGGAAGGCGGCTGTGTGTCAGGGCGGGATGTTGGACTCCCACCTTGGCTCAGACAGGCCCCTCTGGTCCGAACCAGGGAGGCGCATTGTTCTCATCCAGAACCTGTGAGGTTGGTTTCTCTTGCCCTGTGCCGGGTACGTGCCGGCTGCGGCCTGCATGGGACTCCGTGCGTCTGAAATACGTCCAAAGACCCCGTTCCCTCTCTGTCCCTCTAGAATTTGCTTCCCAAAACTGAGCTCTGATACGTATGTGTCTATTTCTCTCACCTGTAAACTTAGACACACCTGAGTTGTTTAGGTGTTTTTTTCTTCTTCTTTTTTAATCTACCAACCACTTTGCATGAAAGGAGAAACAGGTAAGAAGTCTGTGATATAAGACATCAGGGTATTGTTTTGACAACAAGCAAATTCCTTGAACCAGTAAATAAATGAAGATAGCTCTTCCCAATGTCCTGGTATCTTTATAGTTAGAGAAGATTAGCATACATATTTTATAAACACTTGTTGAATGGAATGGCACTTTTTTGAAAAAGGTATAATTGTACTGCTTCTATTTCTAATACATGAAAAAATTCGAGGCATTTTAAAACCTACATCTGGGTTCTTTATCAGCACACATAGTCTAATTTTTTGCCATATTTCTTAGGTCCCAGCGTTTGAGTTTTGATGTATCATCTCCTAATGGAATTCTTCTCTTCAGAGAAGCGAGTAAAATGATTTGCACTTATGGTGAGTATCTTTTTCCATATTTGTCTCTGCAATATAACTTTATCTCTTTGGAGGAAAGAAAGATGTTTGTTATTTTGTTCTTTTGAACCTTCATATCTGTATGAATTTGTGGACTGGGTAATAGGAGTGTAGAAAGCCAGGTAGCGATCAGATTGCATCAGCAGGAGTCAGCAGCGTGCCTTTGCCACAAATCATGCCTGGCCACCTTGATGAATCTCTTCATGATGAAGCTACAGTGTCAGGAGGCAAAGGAAACGCACTCGGCCAAAGACTGAAAAGTTCACACCTGTTCAAAACTGCTTAAACCTACACCGGGGGGTTGTGGTGTGTGGGCTCAGGAGAGCCGAAAGCAGCCTGTCCCTGACTCTTGGGGAAATGACCTGGTCAAGGGCAGTAAATACTTCATGTGGGGAGTAGGGGCCACTGTATCCCTAGAATCTGAACCTAGACTTAAGACGGGCCGCTTTAGTTTGAGTCTAAAAGTTTGGTTACAGGTTAGAACTGGGCCTTAAAAGTACCATTATAAGGTGAAGTGATAGCGCAGCGGGGAGGGCGTTTGCCTTGCACACGGCCAACCCGAGTTCAGTTCCCAGCATCCCATAGGATCCCCTGAGCACCGCCAGGAGTGACTCCTGAGTGCAGAGCCCGGAGTGATACCTGTGCATCGCCGGGTGTGACCAAAAAGCAAAAAAAAAAAAAAAAAGAAAAGAAAAAAATTACCATAAACCCTAAACTTTGCCAGTTCTTCCAGCTCCATCAATGAAATTCTCAACTCTTTGAGATCTTTAAGCACCAAGGAATGGGGACCAGAGGAACAAAACCCCTCTGCGATTTGTGTCACCGTGCACGGCCGAGTCCGGACTGCCAGCTGGGCTCTATGTCATACCAGGCTGCCGGAAGCTGCTGCCGGCTTCCCTTCTACTTCTCTTCTCCCTTTTCGTGTCTCTGTTTTCACTTTCCCAGTCATTAGTCAGCTCTAAGTTCCTTTGGCCTTAAAAATAGCCTCTGTGGGCCAGAGAGAGCCCAGCAGGTAGGGCGCTTGCCTTGCACACAGCAGATGCCCGCCCGATTCCCGGCTCCCCAGATGACCCCCTGAGCCCCGCCAGGAGTGAGTCCTGAGCACTGGGTGTGGCCCAACTGCAACCCCCCCATCCAAAAATAAATTTTTTTTTCTCCTATGATCCTCATTTCTTTTTGAGTAACTAAAAATGGTTCACCAAGTGTATGTATGATGACGACTCTTCTGAAAGCACCGACTGTGCTGGGTATCTGTATCTTTCTCTGTCCTTCGTCAGGATCCAGTTCCTTTCTCTGTGTTGTTCTTCCTTTGGGCTGTAGTCACTGTCACGGGGTGCCAGTGAGGGTCGGGACCCCGCCTCCCCCCAGCATGGCCAGATGTTTAGGACAAAAGAGTGTGGCCAGCAGTTAGCCCCGAAGGGATCCCAGGAAGAACCGTCCGATCAGTGTCACGTCAGTGCCAGGTCATGGGCCCTCGGGACGCCTCTGTCCCCATCACGGCAAATGGCTGCACAACAACAGTTGAGAAAGACACCAGGTGAGGATTAGAGCAGGGGAGAGGGGGAGAGACGGGGGGAGGGGAGAGAAAGGACATGCCATGAAAAGAGAAAGAACCGTCAACACTTTTTATTTTTCTTTTCGGGTCACACCCAGCGATGCGCAGGGGTTACTCCTGGCTCTGCACTCAGGAATTACTCCTGGCGGTGCTTGGGGGATCCTATGGGATGCTGGGAATCAAACCCGGGTTGGCCGTGTGCAAGGCAAACGCCCTCCCCGCTGTGCTATCGCTCCAGCCCCATCATCACTCTCTTAAGAAGGAAGATGCAGGAGCCGCCTTCCCAGCCAGGCGAGGAGACTGTGCCTTAGTGTCTAAACCCCTCCTCAGCTCCCTCCCACCCCAGCTCTCGCTGCCGAGATAGACTTATTATCAGCCACTCGTACCTGGGCCTCACAGCTGGCTGCCGAGTCTCTCCTGCTCTGTCTCCTGTGGGACAGAGGAGATGACCCCAGCGGTGGTTGTGAAGCCACAATTCAGGGCTACCCTACCCTGAGGGCTCGGGCCCCTGCCCTGAGGAGACCCCTGCTCCTCCTCGGGGTGGGGGGGTGCGGTGAGATTGGCTAGGTACTGCGTCACGAGCCAGTCACTGAGCTGGCACTGGTCTTCAAAGCCTGTGGGTCTTTGCTCCTTCCTTTTTTTATTTTTATTGAGTCACCATGAGAAATGTTACAAAGCTTTCAGGCTTAAGTCTCCGTCATACGATGATCAAACACCCATCCCTTCCCCAGTGCACATGTTCCACCACCAAGAACCCCAGTATACCCCCGCACCCTGCCTGTGTAGCTGATGATTTTCACTTTAATCTCTCTCTACTTTGATTACATTCAATATTTCAACAGAAAACTCGCTATTAATATTTGGATTTTTCCCCCCAGCGATCAGACCTGCTGAAAAGGCATCATTTGATAATATGTTTTCCATGGCTGAGAAGGAAGAGCATATGAGGCCGCGCGGTTTTGGATTTCTGGTATTTTAGTAATTAAGTTTAGAGAAATTTCTGCCAGGAGTCGCGTCACTGCAAGCTCGTACCTCTGTTTAGTGGGTTCTGCAAGATGGTGGTCGCCAGGCCGCTGGGGAAAGGAAAGGCCGAGAGAGAAAAACCTTTCCCCTCCCGGGGCAGCATGGGGCTGTAGCTTAGTTCACAGTCTAGAGGCATCTCTGCAAGAAGCCGCTGGGCGCCGAGAGTAGTTTCCGTCTTGAAATCGGGCGTTGGCCCGGCCTCGTGGCCGTCGACGCTCGGGACAAGGCACTGCCTGTCAGAGCAGGGTGACCTGCATCCACCCGAACGCAAAGACTCGGTGGGAAAATTGCCTTCCACCTTGTCAGCAGGACGTGTGTTATGGGCGGGGGGTGGGGAGAAAACGCCGCCCCCTTCTCTGGGCCCATGCTGGGCCCCGCCAGCCACACTGCGCCACGGGGTGACGTGCTGTAATCTCCCACGACGCCTGCTCCTCGCTCTGCAGTCTCTGGTGCTCAGTGGCGGGATGGAGAGAGAGCGAGGGGACACTGGCCGTCCGTGGGCCCAGGGACGAGGCGGAACAGAGTGCCCAGTAGGGCCCTCCGGCGGCAGCAGTATTTATTTCCGTGGTAAGCCAGAGCAAAGAAAAGGGGAGGCCCAGGGAGAAAAGAGTCCAGAACATTCCGTGACCCCAGCGGTCACCCCGACTCACGGGGCCTCCAGGCTGCTCACCTCTCTCGGGCACGGGCGGGCCTGGTTTGCCAGCGTTGGGGCCACACAGAGGGGTCGGGCTCCCGTCCAGAAGCCCCCCATCTGGCCCATCTTCGGTGGTCTGCCTTCCCGCTCCCTGATCAGCGAGACTGGCAGGAAAATAATACTTCCGATATGCTGTTTTATTTATCTACATTCTGTCATGATATACTTTGATGTAAGTTTTTAATTTTGCTTCAGCTCTCAGCTGCTCTCGCAGTTACAGCTCAGGGTCAGCGACGGGGCCAGCCACAGTAGCACAAAACAATTTCCTGTTTGTACAGCCCAGGTAGCATTTGGATGCGGATTAAATTTTACCACATTTTCTACTAGCCCAAGCCCATTATTTCTAATGAGTTTTAAATTGCTTCAAGAACATGTATTTCAAAACTTCGTGCTAGGATCCATTCAGCCTGAGCAACTTAATAAAAGAAATTTCCTTCTTAAATTTTTTGGTTAAAATGTTGTATGCAGTGTAATAAATGTTATTACTTTGGAAACCTACTTCTCAGTTTTAAGAACTGCATGTTTTTTTATGCTCAATTTCCATTTGTCTAATCTTCTCTTCCCCTTGCCTCTGGGTACCGGTATCTTTAGTGACATCTGTTGGCTGAAGGAGAGCACGATGGGAGGGAAATAGCGGCCACAATGGAACTGCTTCTCCTGCGTTGTAGGCAAGCTTGGTGTTGGGAAAGAGGAACCTTACGATTGAATAGGACAAGCTCTGATTGTGCACTGCATGTTAAAAAATTGTGTCGGGATTCCGGCGTCAATCTGTATCTGGGTTCTGGAGTTCTGTCATTTTGTCTGAGGGGTGTGTGTGTGTGTGTGTGTGTGTGTGTGCATGTGTGTGTGTGTGTGTGTGTGTGCGCTCGAGCGTGCGCGCTGCTCCCAGCTCAGGGCTCCTGGGGGTCACTCCCAGTGGTGCTCCGGATGGGGCCTCCCCCCCCGAGCTCCCCCTCTGGTGCTCTCCTGCTCTCCGTCAGCATTCTCTGAGGCGGCGTGTGCATGGTGCATGCAGGCCCTCCCTCGATGGTGCACTTGCGCTGAGCCTGGGAAGCGAAAGTCCTGTCTGTAGGCCGCGGCCGTTCGTCCATGTTGACACGCATGCATCTACCGTGATCCTTTCTCTCCTCGGGGCAGCCGGAGCTCCCCCGCCTCTGCTGTGTCTTCCTGCGGGCGCTCAGCCCCCGTGCCTTTGGGGACAGCTGCAGAGCGTCCCGCTCCCTGGCCGTAAGGATAATGCTCTCCATCCTGTCCCTCCCTGGGATAAATGGCATTTCCAGAAGCATGTGATCTCCATAGCCACACAGTTCCGGAAAGCCACTCAGCCGGTGTCCACTCGGAGCAGCGTGAGCTGCCCAGACTCTTGGGGGGCCTTTAAGTGAGCACTGTGAGAAATGAAGGGGGCGTGCCATGAGCAGTTCCCAGAGAACCCGGCGCGGGACCCAGTGAGGCCACGGAGTCGCGGCTCATTAAGAAGGCAGCGTTGGAGCCCAGACTGTCTGGGGGTGGGGGGGCGGCGGAGGGACCCACAAATATCTAGGGAGGGGGATGGCCCAGACGGAGCTGGAGGGTCCCAAGGCAGGTCTGCAGAGCAGCCAGCAGCCCACCCAGGCCCTGGTGCCGAGGCAGCGACAAGGATGGGCCCCAAGGCCAGAACAGGCCGACGGGAGCGCAGGGTGATTCAGAGACCTGGGGCTGCAGCAAGCGGGGGCGGCCTGGCGTGGGACTGGCCTGGGCTCCGAGAGGGCAGTGGGTGTGCTGAGTGGCCGGGACCCCGGTGGGGTCGGGCACGTGCTCACGGCCTCCACGGGCCAGGCAGCTAGGAGGGGCTCGAGCGTGGAACTGCATCCCCAAGCCGACATACGTGGAAAGGAGAGGAAGATAAGCCTCTCGGCGGACTGGCTGCCTGGCACGGGGAACGGAGCCATCGAGGGAGCGAGGAGGCCCCTCGGGAAGGGCGCAGGTCAGCCGCCAGGGAAGGCCGTGAGGGGAGCCGCAGTTCCGTCCGGGTCATGTGCGTTCTGGGCGGTAGACGGACATCCACGAGGAGACGGGCACGGCCTCCTGCACCTGTCCCCAGTGCCCGTCCACAGGCCAGGTTAGAACCCGTGCTCTTAACCTCTCTCACCCGTGGGCCAGCAACACGTTACGGGCCGGTGGCTGGAGGGCAGACTCCTAGAGGGACAGCGGCGGGACCCTCTGACTCCCGTAGACGGTATTGGAAGCTCAGAGCCTCGAGGCAGATCACCGTGGCACGGTAAACACCGCACACTCCCTCCTCCAGGAGAATGGAAGGGCGGGCGCTTGTCTGGGAGCCCTGTGGTGCTCTGGGGCAGGAGCCAGCCCCGAGGGGAAGCCTGAAGCGCGAGCATCAGGAGAGGCTGGGAAGAAGAGGCCCAGGACGGTGCAGGCTGGACGCCAGCCATCGCGTCCAGTGAACAAGGAGGTTACTGGTGAGCTTGGACAGAGCATCTTCAGAGAAGTGGCATGGAAGAGGGTCGGAAGTAGTGGGGAGACAGTGAGGGCAGTCCGTGCCCGGGAGTGTGGGAATGAGAGAGACAGCTCGGAGGCAAGCAGGGCCCAGGGAGGGAAGGGAGAAAGAAGAGAGCCGGACTTACGTTTCAGTAGATGATGCAGTGGCCTGAAAGGCAAAAGACTGCAGAGGAGACAAGGGGGGGAATTGTTGTGCTTTATCCTTAATGATGGGGGGGGGGGGGATTTCAGCTGACTGTCCTGAGGTGCTGGCTTTCTCGGGAGGAAGTCTGTGTGAGTTCCGGGCTAGGGAGAGACGCGGGAGTGAGCACTGGGAAACAATGTATCGCTCCAACTGCAGAGATACTTTGGTGGTGCCGGGGAAATAGGACGGTGGGTAGGGAGCTGTGTCACACACAGCCGACCGGGTAGTGATCCCCGTCCCCGACACCCCATACGGCCCCCCAGAGCCGACCAGCAGTGACCTCCGGGCACAGAGCCAGGAGTCAGCCCTGGGAACTACTGGGTGCCCCATTCTCATCAACGCCGTGCTCGCACCGGCTCCTGAAAGGACACGCCACACTCCCTTCCCGTCCTTGCCTCTTGACTCCGTCCCTGACCCCCCGTGCCCCGAGAGACTGGCTGGGGTGGGTGCCCGGAGTCGGCGGCCAGTCCCTGAGCCTGCGGTTCTCCTGCGACCATTGTGATGATGAATGGAGACGCCCGGCTGCAGAGCTGTCAGCGAAATATCAAATTCACTTTCAATTTTTAGAGATTAAAAGGGGAAAAGAAAAGGGAAATCAATGTAATGGATTGCTCTCTCGGCCAGGAAATGGCATTGTTCATTGTGCCGTTTCTTCCGCCATGGCTCTGTCTTAGCCCTGGCACCGCTGTTTCCCATTAATTTAAATAGTCTTTCTGCGGGAACAAAGAGCTGGTAGAGTGGGGGGCACAGAGCCACTGTGGACCCGCCACACACTCACACTCACATACACACACACACACAAGCACACACACTCACAAACACATACATACACACACACTCACACACAAACAGTGGGTTCCATCCCCAGGATTAAGTCCGAGCTCCACCGGATGTGGTGCAGTAATAAACTGTATCACTCTATCACTGTCATCCCGTTTTTCATCGATTTTCTCAAGCGGGCGCCAGTAACGTCTCCATTCATCCCTGTCAGTGCTACTGTAGCCCGATGGTGTACTGGGGGCTCTTTCAGGATCAGGGGAATGAGGACCGTCATTGCTACTGGTTTTGGCATATGGAGTACGCCACGGGTTGCTTGCCAGGCTCTAATACGGAAAACACAGCCTGCCCAGGAAGGACAGAAAGCAGAAGTTAAGGAAAAAGGAACCCAAGCGGTTAAAATCCACTAGCACTGAGGAAGCTGCTTATAGTAAACCAGGATTCCTGTCAGGATCTCTCTGCTCATTGCCCCCCTGCTGTTGTGGGAGGGCGACAGCTCACCGGTACGGCAGGTACCGGAGTGCAAACATGATCCCAGACGTCGCATCTGGCCCATTCCTGCCTTTGGCCACGCCAGCCGCACCCCGCTCGCAGCCGCCTTCCCCGGGCCCCGCAGTGGCCTCCACATCCATGTAGCCCAGCCCGGAAGGCTCAGGACACGGGTTTGCCGGCCTCAGCACGGCGGGGTCCTGAGAAGGCCTCCCCTTTCACGGACGGTATCCGTGTCCCTGACCCCGAGAAACGCAGGTGCTGGAGGAGGTGGGCCTGTGGTGCGGCGGGAATCGAGGCAGGTGCTAGGACCATGCAGGTGCGTGTGCAGACACGGGTGGAGAGTGGGAGGGCGGGCACGTCACCCGTCAGCCCTTCCGCATCAGTGGCACAAATGCGCACTTTGGAACCTTGGAGAGAGAAATATCTGGCTGCGAGGTCGGCAGGACAAGAGTCTGGGTGGTCGCCATGGAGTCAGTGGGGGGCTCCGCAGAGCTGCCATGCACTTAGGGTGGTCGGTCAGCATGGCTGGGAGCTCTGGACACAGGACAGGGAAGGGACCAGTGGGAGCAGAGCCTCTCGCTCGCTCTTGCTCTCTCTCTCTCTCTCTCTCTCTCTCTCTCTCTCGCTCTCTCGCTCTCTCTCTCTCTGATCACAGCCACCTCAAAGGGCTGGTGCTGTCTCACTCCCGCCCCCCCCCAGCGCGGACAGGTCTCTGCCCGATGCCAACCCGATGCCAAGCAGAGAGGCAGAGACCCCAGTGGGTGCTGGGAACGTGAGTCTTGTCTCTCCCGGTCACTGCAACACAAAGCCGCCGCCACACACTCCGAATCTTGTGAACCGAGCGAGACTTCAGCTCCCCTCGAGCCTGAGAAGGGCCTCTCCTGAACTGGAAGACGCCACGCTAAGAACCTGTGTGGCCCCGGGGCCCGAGCAGTCGTACAGCCAGGAGGGCATTGGCCTTACACACAGCTGACCCAGTTCCCGTCCTGGCATTCCACGTGGTCCCCTGAGCACCACCAGGAGTAACCCTGGAGCATCACCAGGTGTGACCCCAAAAAGAAAGAAAAAGAACCTCTATATAGTCTCATTTTTTTTAAGTAGTCTTGGGTATGACCTAGTTACAGGCCTTACTAAACACGCATTTCAGAAACAAATTGATTATAAATGCTGGCGAGGGGGGGGGCTGGAGAGATAGCACAGCGGGTAGGGTGTTTGCCTTGCCCGAGGCCGACCCGGGTTCAAATCCCAGCATCCCATATGGTCCCCTGAGCATGGCCAGGGGTAATTCCTGAGCGCAAAGCCAGGAGTAACCCCTGTACATCGCCAGGTGTGACCCAAAAAGCAAAAAAAATAAATGCTGGCAAGGACCCCGAAATCTAAGGTGATTTAGAAACCATTTTGGGTTTTTTTTGTCTTTTTGATGACAGACTTTCAAGTTTTTAAACAGTCGTCTCTTGAGAGCTAGGGAGACAAAGAATACTGATGCATTCCTAATTTTATTTTATTCATTTGCCAAGCGTATGAGACTTCTGAAAAATGAAAGGTAACTCAAAAATCAAAGTTTATGTAAAGGGGCTAAGGGTCCATCCCTGGGTTCAGAACAATTCACCTCTGAGAAGAGGCCGTTTCTCTGACTTGGCCGTTCACCATTCACTTCTGCCTTGAGTTTGGGCCACACCCAGTGATGCTCAGGGTAGACATCACGGCTCTGTGCCGGGGGCCTCTGGGCAGTGCCCAGGTGCCGGGGACCAGGCCTCCTGCGTGCGCAGCCTCCTCCTCTGTCTGGCTCTGTGTGTACCCTACTCTTTGAAAAACTCTTTCTTTCTTTCTTTCTTCCTTTCTTTCTTCCTTTCTTTCTTTCTTTCCTTCTTTCTTTCCTTCTTTCTTTCTTTCTTTTTTTTTTGCTTTATGGGTTACACCTGGCAATGCACAGGGGCTCCTCCTAGCTCTGCACTCAGGAATCACCCCTGGTGGTGCTCAGAGGACCATATGGGATGCTGGGACTCGAACCCGGGTCAGCCACGTGCAAGGCAAATGCCCTCCCCGCTGTACTATTGCTCCAGCCCCTGAAAAACTTTTTATCAGAGAAGGATAACACACACATCAACACTAAGTAAGCTCGTCTAAGTGATGTGCCAGTGGGTTTATTTTTGTATGTATTTCACGTGCACCTTTGTATGATCACCCTCCAGATAAAAGCAGATTCTCGCGGTGCCCTTGACTGGTGCTCCTCTGGCCGTACATTCTTCCCAGCTAAGCCCCCTGCCCATTTGTGTGTTTCCTTCTGTGTCCAGCGAGCCTTGTTGGGCCCCCGCAGGGGGAGCGGTGGCAGTCAGCTCCAGCTGTGTGTCCCGCCGCCGCGACCCGCTGCGTTCACTCACGCTCCCTTTCTCTTTCCTTTTTTGGCTCTTCCCCTGAAACAGGTAATCAGATCCCGTCCCTGGGGACGCTCTCGCAAGATCAGATGTACCCGATGAAACTCAAGGGCATCTCCATCTGCTGCGCGGCTCTCGAGTCGGCCCTGTGCGGGAATTATGTCAGCTTCGGCGTCTTCCAGCTGTACGGGGACGACCACTTTGACAACGTCCTTCAGGCCTTTGTCAAAATGCTGCTGACGGTGTCCCACGGCGACCTGCTGGTAAGCGGCCCGGCGCGGCGCGGGAGTGCTTGTGTGCGACGTGGAGTGACACGGCCTTCCCAGGGCCCCGAGTGTCGCGGCAGAGCGCGGGGGAGTTGGCGCTGCCGCGCCGGTGGCTGGCGGCTTGGATGTCACGTGCCACCGCGGCGGCTGCGTTTCTCGTGTTCCCTGTGGCAGCTCTGGAAACAGCAGCTGCCACCTGCCGACACGTGGGTCGCGCGCCTTGAGAAACCGCGGTGCCTGGTTCACCGCCGCTGACTGCTTCCGGGTACACGCTACAAGTCGGAGCGGGGCTGCGTGTCCACGGGCTCAGGAGAGGCGGCCCGGAGCCCGGCTTCCTTCCGCAGCAAGGGCCGAGATGGACCAAGTGTGGAGCGAGTGGCCTGCAGCGCCCTGCACATAAGTCAGCACCTCTGTTTCTCCAGGCTTCAACGGCCTCACCTTTTCAGACGAATAAATTAAGCCAAGTGATCTCCAGGCCCCATCCCTCCTCTGCCACCTCGTTTCCCTGATTGATGTCAGCAGTTTTCCAACGCGGAAGCCCAGCAGAAGCGCCCGGAGGTGTTTGGCAGGATGTTCCTGTCCCCAAACTGCTCCGCAGGGCCAGGTCACAGCCGGACGTCCTCAGACGCCCCTGCCGGGTCACAGAGAGCCCCCCTCTGATGCCTGCCTTGGCTGCGGCCGCTGCCTCGGTAACGCCGCCCAGTTCATGGCGAGGCTTAGCAAGGATGTCCCTCCTGCCCCCGACCCTTGGTTACTAGCAAGATCCGGGGCCCCGTGCGTGAGTCGGTTTTGTGCAGGACGTGCTCCTCGGTGGGCTGATGGACTCGTGGCGCCTGGTCGGCCCCTCCAAGCCCACCTACGTCCAGCATCTCATGTCCAGGGCAGTAGCAGGGGAACCTACCGGCGACCCTCGGGACAGACGAGGCACAGGAGAGAGCCCGGACACTGGGGCTCCCTTGTGCCCCCAGCAACCCCTCTCGTCTTACTGTCCTAACAAGTAAACTTCTAATTCAGTCATTGACTCAGTCGAGACTAGGATGGCCTTTGTGTCTGCATTTTAAAACAAAAAACAAAAACAGAACCGCATTTCGGAGCTGGAGAGCTTTCCGTTCGGTCAGTGTGGAGCGGGCATGGGGACGGCAGGCCGCCTTCATCTCACTCTGCAAAACGCCACTTCTGGGGCACAGGGTTTGCAGGCGGGAGCCCCAGGCTGGGGCCCCCCCCCGCGTCCGGTGGTCCTCCCGCAGTCACGCCGGGGTAGCTCTGTGGGTGCCTCCCCGCTCTCACGTACACTTGTTCTTCTTCTTTAATATCAGTTTGCCTTTCACTTGAGGCTTTTGAAGGTATGTCTCTCATGCATTGAACTGTTGCCTAGAGTATGTGATAAAATAAATACGAATCCATTTACCGAACTGCAATTTAGTTACATGGCGCTTAGTTGGCATTATATAAATCCAGCGTGCTCTGATGCTAAATCCTATTATAACAGCAAATGTCTTTGCATTTTCCCCCCCCCAAGGGTGCAGAGCCACTCTTTAGCACTGCTCCAGCCCTGAAAAATAATTCCATCTTCTAAATTCCGTATTCTGCAGAGATGGTAGTTGCATTTAAGTGTTAAATCATCTTAGGAAAAAAAAAAAAAGGGAAGCGACCTATTACACTACAGCTCATATGAGGATTTCCAGAGCTTGAGATTGCTTTCAGAACCTTGGAGTGCCAAGTGGAGACTTGCTGTGTGGTCCGCTGCCCATCTTTGTCGTCTGTATTTATGTTTAAGTAAGTCTACAACCAGGCACAGTTGCACGACCGCAATTTCCGCTGTGCCGTAACAATGTCCTCTGCTTCCCGTGTCCTGACACTTAGTGTCTCTGTGTTGTAGCAATATCGGAAACTGAGCCGCTCTTATTATCCTCTCCTGGAGTGTCTCGCTCAGGACCATATGAGCTTCATCGCCAGCTTAGAGCCGCCAGCGCTGCTGTTCGTCCTCACCTCCATCTCCGAGGGACTCGCGGCTCTCGGTAAGGATGGTGGGGGGCATTCGCTTCCCCCGAGATGCGCCCGGGTGCTCTCCGGGCCCGGCCAAGCACCGAGGGAAGGCGGTTTCTGCCTCCTCTGTACGGCTGGGTCAGAACTGTTACTCCCATGTAGGAAGGCAATTTCTCCTATTTTCCTAGTTTATTTTGAAGCGGGCCTCATGGCAGTCTTGCCTTACCTGTAGTTGAGGCCACTGACTTTAAGTGAGTGAGCTTGAGGGGCCCTGACCCAGCGGAACTAAGCACAGGGACACGTGGTAGGCTTACCCCTCTGGCTGCATTTCCCCGTCTGTCATTCTCAAATGGCCCTCTCGCTATGCGCCACACTTCCTTCTGAAATCTACTTGGATTGTTACTCTCCTTTCTAGCTTTTATAAGAATTGGCATAGCCCTCTTTTTTTCGTCATTTCACTTTTATTTTATTTTATTTTTATAAAGCTGTTCACAGTATTTGATTACATTTAATATTCGAACACCAATCCCACCACCATTACACCTTCCCACCACCATATTTTGAATGTTTCCATCCCGAACCCCAAACCCTGCCCCCAAAGCAGAACCGAAATAATTTGTTTGGTATTGCTTGTTATGAATAATCGGCTAAAAAAATGATCCAAAAAAGGTTTCTTAGAGGAAAGTGTGTAAAGGTTGTATTTCACCCAGGAGCCATTAAGCCCTTCTATAAGAGACTACTGTAACTTGTTGTTAAAGGTTGAGCCTTGTGTGCTTATATCTATATCTGCATAGGTATATTTCCTAAGTTTGGTTGCCTTCTACTTTAAACCCCATCAAATGTGGTGTGCTAGTCTTGGTATATTAGTGGTGTAAAGTATGAGATGTCTCGGGCCAGGAATACATTCACTCGCAGGTGAGGTTCTTCCGAGCGTGTGGAAAGCGGCCGTGAGCACAGCCATGGTTGAGTTCTGGGGGGTTCTCGGCTGCCCAGGCTGGCTCTGTGGGGGCGGGGAGGGGCCCTCACCCACTCCCCTCTGGCTCGCCCCGGATGAAGCAGCCTGGTGTGGGGTCTGGCACATGTCTATGGCGTATCATCATTTCACTCTTAATCTTTCTATATTCCCTAGTGCTGTTGATTGTGTGTATGTGTGTGTTGGTGTTTTGTTTTGTTTTGTTTTTTGCTGTTGCAGAAAATGTTTGCTATCTTGGTGGCTTAAAGCAATCTGCATTTATTATCTTAGTGTTCTTTCAGGCCACAACTCTGAGCTGGGTCTCCAAGAATCAGTGGGCCGCATTCCTTCTAGGAGGGAGTCAGGGCATCCTTGCCTTCCCCGGCTTCTGCAGACCACCTTAGTCCCCTGGCTTTGCCCCCCGCATCCCCTCTGTCAAGCCAACAGCACTGTGTCCATCCCACCTTCCGTCCTCAGATGCGTCACCTTCTGCCTCTTCCCTTTGAAGGACCCTTGAGACGACATAAGACATAGCCGGGATCATCCTGGATGACCTATTTTTGTTTGTTTGGGGGTTGGGGCAACCCAGTAGTGCTCAGAAGCTACTCCAGCTCATTGCTCTGGGGTCACTTCCAGCGGTGCTGGGGACTGAACCCCGCTTCCCGCTTGCAAACCAGGTGCTCTACCTCTGAGCTGTCTCCCGGTCCAACCTTCCTATTTCTCTTCAGCTGGTTCGCACCTTCAGTTCCTGGCCAGGCAACCTCACACATGCGGGCTGTGGGAATGTCTACAGACATAGCCGCCTGGCATTAGAGCCTGCGGGGTCCCAGGTTCCTATCAGAGCTGACGCTCTGCCTTCTTGCTTATGTTTTGATCATTTCCGTATAATATACCACCCGTAGATTTGAGTTTAGATACACAGTATTGCCATTTATCTCCTCTTCATACTTGGGGTTTTATTTTTTCCTTCCTCCATCCTTTTTCTTGCATTCGTTTGGTTTGAATTTAACTGCATCTCCCCCTACAAAGGGACTGATCGTGCTTCTTTTTCACTATGACGCCCTGGTTGTCCAGCCTGCATTTGCATCCAGGCTTAGCACAGCTTGCCCTCGAGTCGTCACTCCCCCCCCTCTCTGTCTCCACTCCCAGCCCACCACCCACCTCGCAAAGAGAGAGGATGGAGCTCGCAGCTGCCAGAACACTCTCAAGGAGCTCCCGCCCTCTGATTCTCTGTCGCAGAGGGCCAGCTGCCTCAGTTTCCCCCATTCCAGCATGCTGCTTCTCCACTCCACGAGACCGAGGAACTTGCTCAGACTCCCCGTTCCCGGCCCGTAGCCTGGAGAGAGCTCCGGGCGGGAAGCCCCAGCGACCACAGGCACCATCGCCCCCATTTCACCCCACCTCCAGCTTAACGGTCCTGTACTGCTTGTTGTGCGGTAATTGAAAAACATCATTTCATCTATTTTTGTCCTGTTTTCTAGTTGTTTATGGCAGAAGGGAAAATTCTCACCGCCGTTAATCCTTCACGGACAGAAACGGAAGTCTTGTCTTTTATTATTACAGTGTGGCCTGACATTCCTTTTTTTTTCTTTTCTTTTCTTTTTTTTTTTTAAATTTCACATCTTAGTAATAAAGAGTTGGGATTAGTTATAGATATCCCTGTGGTCTTTGGCCTGGAACCCACCCTGGAGCCAGGCTGTCCAGGGAGTCTTGACCACGCGGCACTTGTGGAGGGAATGCTGGCGCTGGGTGCAGTCCAGAGGCTGCGTGGATGGCACTGTGTGCATTCTCCGCAGTGCCCGCTGCCACCCCGGGTGTTTCCCTGCGTGCACTCAACGCACCTCATTCCCCGAACCTAGACTGCAGAGCCTGACGGAGTGGGTACTCCAGTGGCCCTGCTCCTCCCGCTTCCTGGTCCACGGGAAGCGTCCGAGGCGACACGTTCTGATCACTGCTTTATTCCCAGGGCCTACCATAGTACGTGCTCAATGAATATTTATCGAATGAGTCGGCCAGGTAATGTGATTTTCATCATACAGATGAGTAAATTATGACTCAGAGAGGGCAAACAGCTGCCTGGGGTCATACAACTAATAAATTCCTGATCTCGAACTGAACACACACCTCTTCAGCAGGCCACCGGCTACGTTTACCTGCTGCATGGCCCCTGGCCTGGCAGAAATGGGCTGTCTTCTTCTGATGACTTTATCTGGAGATAAAGTTTTCCAATTTCAGTCTTTCGTATAGTTACAAATTGGCATTATGGTTCAAACTTAAAAAAATAAATAAAAACTGGGGCTGGAGCAATAGCACAGTGGGTAGGGCGTTTGCCTTGCACGCGGCTGACCCGGGTTCGATTCCCAGCATCCCATATGGTCCCCTGAGCACCGCCAGGGGTGATTCCTGAGTGCAGAGCCAGGAGGAACCCCTGTGCATCGCCAGGTGTGACCCAAAAAGCAAAAGAAAGAAATAAATTTTTTTAAAACTATGTAGAATAAAATTAACTATTTGAAATTTTACTTAGAAAAAATTACTTAGGATATTGAGAGTTACCACTTGGGTTTCTCTTTCCCCACAATGATAAAGTTACAAAGAGGCACTTACAGGTTTTGCTTGGGTTACAAGCAGATTTCAATTTTTCTGCAGCTTCATTGGGGGTGGGGGAGATACAAAAGTACAAAAAGCCTTAATTGGTAATAGAATCATGACTAAATCACTGTTTATCAGAATTTTTTTGAATTGTTGTTCTGGGCCAACTTGAATGTAGGAAAAGAAATATGAATGACTCTATTTTCCATCTTATGGTCACTGTCCCCACCCATATGCTTGAATATGAGCAAAGCTTACAAAAATCTGCCCTTAATTGTATTCTCAACCATCCCACGAATGAATATCGATTATACGCATACTGTGCACCAAGTACCGTACCAGACCGAGGCAGAACTGAAAAAAACAGCACAGGCAAAACCTACGCTGGGAACCAGAGCGATAGTGGAGCAAACAGGGCACTGGCCTGGCCTGCAGCCGGCCCCCAGCACCCCACAGGGCCCCCTGAGCATGCCAGAGACCATCTCTGAGCACAGAGCTGGGAGTGGTCCTGAAACAAACAAAAAAGACCTGTGCTGATGGGAAGCTTATGTTCTGGTAAGGATAAAGAAGCAATGACTAATCAAGCACAGGCCTATGAAAATGTCAAGATCCGATCAGTGCTGAATAAAGAATTAAAAAGGGATAATGAAAAGAAAGTGGTTAAGTGTGGCTTTTAAGGAAGTGGTCAGGGAGAGACCCTCTGAGCGGAGCCGGGATGAGGTGAATTCCCAGGAGTGACGGAGAGTGTAGAGTCCAGACAAGCGCGAGGAGAGTGAAAAGAAGGACCCTCTGGGACCCCCCCCCCAGTCTTTCTGCTTGAAGTTCATTTGTAATGCTCCTGCTTAATAGACTGTGTTGCTGTTTTGAACATATTTTTGCACTGGTTGGAACAGTGGGAAGATGAAAACATTTGGGAAATATTTCTTAAAAACTTACGGGGCTGACTTTAAAAACTTAAGGGGCCACAAAAATATGCTAAAGATACAGGAAACTGGGGTGTTCATTAATTAGAGTGACACAGGGGCTGGAGTGATGGCACAGCGGGGAGGGCGTTGGCCTTGCACGTGGCCAACCCGGGTTTGATTCCCATCATCCCATAGGGTCCCCTGAGCACTGCCAGGGGTAATTCCTGAGTGCAGAGCCAGGAGTGACCCCTGTGCATCGCCAGGTGTGACCCAAAATGCAAAAAAAAAAAAAAAATGTAGAGTGACACAGGCTTGATGTTGGAGGGTGGCAATGGCCAAAAAAAGCCAACAGGAAAAGAAATTTTTTAAGTGGGAGGAAACCTGGGGCTGGAGCGATAGCACAGCGTGTAGAGCATTTGCCTTGCACGCGGCCGACCCAGGTTCGAATCCCAGCATCCCATAGGGTCCCCTGAGCACCGCCAGGAGTAATTCCTGAGTGCAGAGCCAGGAGTAACCCCTGTGCATTGCCGGGTGTGACCCAAAAAGAAAAAAAAAAAAGTGGGAGGAACCCGACGTGCCAGGCACTGGGTCTCTTCGGACAACCCAAGGGGTGTAGATGGTCAGAGTGAATGAGGGCAGAGGTCGAAACAGAAGGCGAGTCAGAGTTCGCCCCTAGACCTGCCTGTGTCCCACCAAGAGAGCCCTTTGGTTTCCAAGAGAGCCTTTCACACAGGCTGTCCCAAGTCCCTTGGCCTCCCTTCCGTCCCAGGGAGAAATTCTGAGTCAGAGTTAACCTTTAGCTCGGCCTGTGCTTGCAGATGCGCCAGCAAGCCACTGCCCACAGCACTAACTTTCCAGGGCTGTGTCTGTGCAGGCAGGCCCGGGGCGGCCCTGGCGGGGCTGCGGGGCCAGAGCCCAGGAGCCCCTGGTGGGCTTGGGCGTGGAACAGCAACCCCCCCAGAGAAGGCCGGAAGGCTACTAGGCTTTAAAATAATTGTCCCCAGATTCGTCTAGACTGTGAGTGCATCTTTTTTTATTTTTTAAAGTTCCTAACGACCAAGAACTCGGACAGGATTTGAAGATTCATTCTTTCTGCCTACCTAGGGGAAGACTCTCACTCTCCGCAGCTCACGTACACTCGAGCTGCCCGCAAGGAAAGCCGGTCGTGGTGCAGAGTCCGAGGCACAGTTCGCTCTTTCTGACCGAGTGTCCCTGAATCCTCAGGATCCCCCAGTTTGCACTTACCCCGTCCAGAGCCCCCGACTGTAAATCAGCCCTAATGGAAGCTCCTCTCTGGGCTTTTATACACTCCAACCTTCGTGTCTAAAGTGTTTACCTGGCTTTTTCATAGCTGACTCAGTAGAGTGGAGCCTTTTAGTGCAACCTGCATGGCATGCGGTCCCCGAGTCTATGTGAAGTCGTTATCATTCTTCCTGTGATGGATGGCATATCAGTCTTCACTGGGGAGGAAGCCATATCTGTTTCCTGTTTGCTTCCTTCGGGTAAATGTTAAGCTGCTTCATCCAATGCTTTTTTTTCTTTTCCTTTTTTTTTTTTTTTTGATTGGGACTTCTAAGGTAGGAAGTAACGTGAAGGGAAAATGCAGAGCCCTCCTGTGGCCACCGTCTTAGACTTCCTCCCTGGGTCAGAACCAGAGCTGACTTTCCTACACAGTAGCCAGTTAGCAGAGGGAGGAAATAGTTCATCCATCAATCAAGTGCCATAACGTCAGGAGGGAAAACTGCCCCCCCTTCCTTTTTTTGCAGGTACAGAGGACTGAGCTTGACCCACACCCCAGGCCCCCGGGAAATCCCTTTCTGAAAAGCTTGGGGTCAGGGGTGTGGTCGTGGCACCACATATCCCATCCCAGCACTGCTGGGTGTAACACCCCCTCCCCCCACAAGAGAAAAACATTAAGAATGTTTGTTGGGCGGAGGGCAGTGGTGGAGGGTCAAAGGCACTTTGGTGGAAGAGTTGGGGTCAAAATTTTATATGCCGATGCTGTAAACTCTTAACTATTTAACTACATCTAAATGAAAATAACACTTCTGTTTTTTTGGGTTTTTTTTTTTTGCTTTTTGGGTCACACCAGGCGATGCACAGGGGTCACTCCTGGCTCATGCACTCAGGAATCACCCCTGGAAGTGCTCAGGGGACCATATGGGATGCTGGGAATCGAACCCGGGTCAGCCGCATGCAAGGCAAACGCCCTACCCGCTGTGCTATTGCTCCAGCCCCTAACACTTCTGTTTTTAAGAACAAAAATTTAAAAATATTAAAGGTCTATAGCTCCATTGTTTCCCAAAACTATTGTCCCTGCCCTGATTCCTTGGGCCCTCACTCGGCCCCCACGGCCCCCCGGTCAGCTCCCGTGTCCTCCGGCCGGCGCACACACACTTCCCTGCAGTCCAGCTCAGCCCGAACCCGCCTCCCGTGTCCCCTGTCATCGTCCCACCAGAACAACATGCATGTAAGGTCTTTTCGCCGCTCCCAGGGCGTCAGTTCTAGGTATGGTCACCGGACACAACTCAGGACCTCTGCGAAGGGAGCTCAGCTGTCACCTCTGAGCCGGGGGGGCGGGAACGCACAGGGGTCTCAGGCCCCCTCCGTCCATCCCGTGGGAGCCTTGCGCTGCCCCCGGGCCCCCTGCCCTGCCCCTCCTAGCCCACACCTATTCTACAGGCTCGAGTTTGCGCGGCCACTGTGTCCTTTATCCTCTGTTATTTCTGTGAGATGCATCAACTCCCAGAATCGTGTCCAGGTTGGTCAGAAATCTGGGCTTTCGTGCTATGAATCAAAGCTCTAGTTTAATAAAAAAAAAAAAAATTAGACCCTTCAGGTATGCCACTGGTTACCTTTTGGATGTAAGGCAGTGGGTACGGCACGTGGTTTTGGACACTGAGACCCGGGTTCAAGCCCCGGCACCACATATAGGTCCCCCAAGCCCCGCCAGGAGTGACCCCTGAGCACAGAGCCAGGAGTCAGTCCTGAGCACCACTGGGTACATGTATGGCCCGAGAAACAGTGACAATAAGGCGAATGTCCAGCACGGTGGCAAAGCTGCCCCGGATTCCCCGGATGCCTGCCTCCCCCTCCCTGGAAAGCTCTCAGAGCTCCCCCCCACCCCCGCCTCTCCCAGGCTCTCGCACACCAGGAGGGACTCAGGGGCTCTGACCTCAGGTGTCTGGGGCTGGTGGGCACAGGCTCAGCACACAGGGGACCAGGGCCAATCCTGGGCTCCATATTGCTCCCTGAGCACTGCCAGTGGCCACCAGGAGCCAGGAGTGGACGCAGAGCGTCACCGGGTTGGACTCATAAGCAAAACATAAAAATAACTTTTCCTTTTTTTAACTTGCTGATAAGATGAGGGATTCTGCCCCATGCAGTCCCGGGACCCTTTGCTTCCTCATCTGTCTGTCTGTCTCTGTGCCCGGCCCCAGAGCAGACGCCTCGACGTTGAAAGAGATTAAGCAAAGCAAAATGCTTCCTTTCGGGTATTTACAGTTGGATGAAACTAAGTTGCCCTGGGAGCAGCGCGTGACTGCCATGGGACAGTCCCGGGCGCGGACCCTCGAGTGACGCCGCCCCTCCCGTCTGCTCTGCCCCCAGACACGCGCGTGTCCTCCAGCTGCTGTGCCAGCCTGGACCACATCCTCACCTACCTCTTCAAGCACGTCTCGAGAGAAGGCAAGCCGGGCCCGCGGGGCAGCGAAGGGCCCCCGGCCAGCCAGAGACTCCTGTCGTTCCTGCAGCAACACCCCGATGTCCTGCCCCAGGTAACCGCCCTCCCGGCGAAAGCGTCCCCGAAGCCGGCCAGGGCCCCCCCTACAGCTCAGCAAGCAACTAATCTCTGGGAGTGAATTCTTTTCTGGGACTATTTTTCCTGCAAGTAGAATAGTATACTGGCCTGGGAATTTTACAGCCTCCTTCATCTCACCCCGGCTAGGTTAGAATCCCAGACAAACACTGTCACTGCCATCCCGCTGTTCATCGATTTGCTCGAGCGGGCACGAGTAACCTCTCTATCGTGAGACTTGTTGTTACTGTTTTTGGCATATCGAATACACCACGGGGAGCTTGACAGGCTCTGCCGTACGGGCGGGATACTCTCGGTAGCTTGCTGGGCTCTCCGAGAGGGACGGAGGAATCAAACCCGGGTCGGCCGCATGCAAGGCAGATGCCCTACCCACTGTGCTATCGCTCCAGCCCCCCAAACAAACAAACCAAAAAACCCTAAGTGGGATCAGGTTAGACTCCCCCAAAGGGCACTGGCTCCCAGAGGCCCTCGAGGGACAGGAGGTGGCTCGGGCCTCTGGTGCCTTGGGCGCCTCCCCCCCCCCCCCGCATCCCCGCCTTGTGAGTGTGGCCGCTTGTTGGGACACTACCATTGGCCAGTGTCCCCATTTGCTCGGCAGCTCATCAGTACTTCCCCGTGTATCGTCTCAGGAATAAAGTTCCCGCGTGGGCGT
The DNA here is from genome assembly GCF_027595985.1 of Sorex araneus. Lineage (NCBI taxonomy): Eukaryota > Metazoa > Chordata > Mammalia > Eulipotyphla > Soricidae > Sorex > Sorex araneus. The sequence goes on from NC_073303.1 coordinate 260,689,365, forward strand.
GCGCCCAGGAGCGGCTGAGTGATGGGTGAAAGAGCGCGGTTCCTGTCTTCCCCTGGCTCTTTCTGGCGGGCAAGTGTGGGTTAGGTGCAAGGCCCGTCCAGCTTTGGGGAAGCTCCCCCTGCACGTCATGTCACGGCGGCGGCGTGCAGGAAGACGCGGGCGGACGTGTGCGGGAAGGGTGGGGGGGCGGAGGGCAGCTGCCTCCCTGGGGGACGTCCAGGCCCACTGAGCTTGCAGGGCGATAGCCTTCTGTCCAGTCAGTCGTTTTGTTTGGCCACGCACCGCAGTCTGTGTTTTACCAATGCAAACACTTTCACACGGTCACTCGCCAGCCAGCCAGCCCCTGGAGTCAGCAGAAAAGCATCACCACGAGGAAAGATAGGAGGGAAATGGAAGGAGACGGCACGAAAGACGCATTCTTCAGGCCGCCGTGGTTGGCGGGTGTTCGGGCGCAGTCCCGCTAAGCTCACCAAGGGGGATTCTCCAGCCCCCCCACTCCCGGGTCGTTCTGCCGGGGAGGGACGGCCGTGCAGACTGGGTGGAACCCGGCAGGAGGCCGCCGGCCTTGTGCTCTCGGAGGCCCTGGAGCTGTTCCATCGTGGTGAGTCAGCAGAGAGAAGAGGAAGGTAACTCCCGTTTACGGAGGTTTTCCAAGGACGGGGCACCAGAATCGGAAGATACAGTTGCTCCCCTTCAAAGCTGGGCTTTGAGAGGAAGTTTCCTGTCCCGGGGGACAGTGAGGCCGGAAGCTGCACCACCAGACGGTCAGTGGCCGCAGTGAGGATGTGCGAGGAGAGGCCGTGGCCCGGAGGGCACCCACAGCCCCGCGTGCCGCTTTCGTCCTCGACGCCTCACAGATGCACCCGCTGGGCCACAGAGACCCGTTCGGTCACACTGGTTCTCTCACCACTTCAGAGTCCCATGCCTGCCCCTCTGCGCCCCCCCCCCCCCGTGCCCCACTGACCCTCTGCAGGGACTAATGACGTCGGGCAGTCTGCTGCAGCCCTCAGTGGTCACAGGGAGACAGTGGAGAGCCAGTGGCTGAAAGCTTGTAACCGGGGGAAATAAACCAACAGCCTGGATGCAGGCCAGCCCCCAGCCCACCGTGGAACGTGGCACGCGACCGGTCCACCCCCAAGCCTGCCCGCCAGCCCCCCAGCCAGGATCGCAGTGTTGTCCTGTAAACTCTGGCAGGAGCGTGAAGCTGGGAGAAGATTTTAGTAAAAATCAATAGGACGCAGCCCTCACCGAGTACGGGGAGGCCAGACCCGGCCAGACTGGCCAGGGCAGGGGACAGTCCAGCGTGCCTCTCTCAGAATGACCAGGCACGGGTTGGTTTAAGTAATTTCCGTGTTAATCGTACTTGGTAATCCTTTGCTTTATAACACATGACTAAGTAGTGATATATCTTTATTAACAGTGGAATACATTCTATTTATTTGGAATGTAGGCTTTCAGATAGCGTTTTAAATATTAATGCCCGGGCTCTGATAGTCAGCATAAATATGATTTGCATTAGCACCGGGTTATATCATCTTGAGTGCCTCTGATGTCAACTATTGGGTCTAGTAATATCTGACATCATCTCCTTAGGTCACTGACAACTTTGACCTCTATTCTTATGCACAGTTTCTGTAGTCTCAAAAGCTCTTTTGAATTGATTTGAAATTTTGACTCTTCCCTTTATGAGGCAGTAAAATTGATAATTATTCAGATGGGAACTGAGCGCTGAGTGAAAAATCAATTCCGCCCGCTCTCTGCTGCGTATAAAATTACTTCTGAGTCGGCTGGACGGAGCGGATGGCCAGAGTAAAAGCAGCAGGCAGGAATAGTGGGAAGAATTAGCTGGACAGAGCTAATAGCCTGGAGGGATGGACTTGGAAAAGAGGGAGTGGGCCAGTTGGGGGTTATTATGAGCAAGGATGAGCCCATTGATCATCTGTTTACATCAGCTTTCCGAGACCTTATAAATCAGCCCTGAAGAGCAGCAGAACCCAAGATTTGGCCTCGGACCAGAGGGACTTGGTATTAGATTATTCTCGTTTTCACACTCAGATGAAAAGTGAGCCATTGATTATTCATTGGTTGCCCATTAAATGCTGTTTTTATAGATGATTTGCCTATCACAGAAGGTAATGAACAAGGTTGCTGCTTCTCGACGTGAGGTTTCGGTTTTCAGAGCATCTGTGTCGGTTAAGTAATGCCTAACCCTATTAAAAGGAATGGGTTACAAATTGCTTAACAGTGCTGAAAAACTAGACCCTGATGACTAATTGTGCTCGGAGTTTAGAGAGGGGTTGTCAGCTCTTTAAACTTAACTGATGCAATGATCCTGCGATTATTTACTAGTTTGAACTCTCCTCCCCTAACCTGGACCTAGACTGCTTGACGCATAATTGCGGGAAGAGTCTCAGCTCCAAACTGTGAGCATTTATTTCTACGAGCCAAGGAAACGGGAGTCTAGCTGGGGCCTTGCTTGCAGGCACGGCTGCCTGGGAGACGTGCGTTCTGGTGCCCCTCACCTGGAAATGTGCAGATGGTGACCTGCTCCCTGGCTGGGGAACCGTCCGTGTTGCTGTTGTTCTAGTTTAGGTAGCATGCGTACAATGGTGTGGAAGCTTAGAGTTTGGGTGAACGGAGTCACGAACCCCCACCCCCACCACCAGCGAGCCCCACTGTCGGCCACTGTCCCTTCACTCTAGATCTTTAATTAAAAAATAAGTCTACTTCAAATAAGCCACCATCCATCTCTGGCAAATAAAACCTAACTCTGCAAGCATTATATTAAGTCCATTTGAAGGTCCATTATAGTGAAGTGAATCTATATTTCAAATAAGAATCATTGTCTAGTCAGCACTACCTAGACTTAACAATTGGGAGGAAAACACGGTCCACACCCGGGGGACACAAACATCACTGCCCCCCACACGACAAACAGACGATCCCGTGCAGTGTGGCCTGCCCAGGTCCAACCTCCATTCTAAAAACAGACCAGACCAGTGGTGATGGTGATTGCCCAGTGACCCGCCTATGTCATTCTGCAGTTATTATTTCTGCGATACATGTTTTTTACAGTTCTGTCACTTGTTACGTGTTTGCAGCTGCAACCCATAGTCCAGCATTCACTTCATAATGCCACGGAAGGAAATATTTGCCCAAATTAGGCCAAGGAAGAGAATGTGCTTCTCTAGAATCAGAGGCCGTTTCAGAGACAGAGCTGTTCTCCAGATAGGACCAGGACAGTGATGCCAACTGCAGCTCTCAGTCAGGATTCCAATTAAACTAATTGGTCTGGAAAGAGTAATACCCTCCACAGAAGTGGAACAGGGACTGCGTGACTGTCAGTGTAACTGATTAGATTTTGCAATTAGCGAGGTATTTTTAGCAGTTCTCTACCACCTCAATATATTGAATAGGGAGGAATTAGGATATTTAGGTTTGAATTTACCTTACCCCCATTTAGTTATGACTTCACCGACGGTGACTTCTCAAAAACCGGAGAAAAGTTTTGATCCTCGCCCTTTCCCCGTTCTCCCCTCGCCCTCGCCCCCCGTCCTCCACCCCAATAACCTGGCATTTAACTACAGATCGTGAAGAGCTGTCAGGAGCGATAAGGATCATACTTCAGTAGGGACGCAAGCTGGAAGAACATTCACCCTTTTCCTCTATCAGTCAGTCAATCAATGGAAATTGCTTTTGTATAGTGCTCTCCGTGACACGCATCCCAGAGTGAATTACAGCAGGAGGGAAATCATCTGCTCTTTTTTCATTTTTGTATTTAGATTGAAACGATATTGCTCAACATTTTGACATACTAGACATCTTTCATGGTTAAGCTCCCATTCCCTAATACTAAAGAGGAGAAAGCGCCGGTGCGCGTTTCTCGGGGGCTGAGCTCCTGAACCCTGCGGCCACGGTGAGTGCCTCACGGTGGGGGACGCTTCACAGATGACATGTATTCACCTCTCTGATCCTCTTTAAAAATAATTAGCCAGGTTTCCTGATGTCATTACAGACTTTTCCAGTGGACCCCAAATACAAAGTGTCTCCTCCCTCTGACCCGGTAGCTCGGTCTGGCTGATTTGCAACTGGCTCCAGATTCCTCGAGAATCTGGCAGTAGGAGGGGCCGGAGCAGCAGTACAGCCGGTTAGGCGTTTACCTTGCACGTGGCTCATGCGGGTTCGATCCCCAGCGCCCCACATGGTCCCCTGCGCCCACCGGGAGTGATCCCTGAGCACTGCCAGCTATGACACCCCCCCCCTCCAAAAAGAAAGAAGAAGAAGAATCTGGCAGTTAAATGAATAGAGCTAAAAGAATGTTGAGAGCCAGGTCTGAGGATGATATTTGCACTGCTGCGCCCGTGGCCTTACTCACAGCAGCCAATGCATGGACTGCATGTTTGCTTCTAGGAAAGACATAAAGCCACGGAATGCGAGCTTACTCACTCTGTGCAGGCACTGGTTTAAGCTCTTCGCCTCTGCATCATCTGCTTTGAGTATCGCAGTGTTTCTGCAGCTGTGGTACCGTGAGCACTGTCCTAAAGTGTAGAGGCTCACGGGGATGGGAGATGCACAAAAAGGATTTGGTACCTTTCCCAGAGCCACAGAGTCAGAAAGGAAACTGCCATTCTTGCCTAGGTCTGCTAACCCCCACCCCACCCCACCCCACCCCACCCCACCCCACCCCCCCACCCCCGAGCTCACACATGCTTAACCCACGAAGCTCTCTGGTCCCGTGGGCTGCTACTCGTCTAAGGAAGCGTGTATGTTTTGAGAACTTTCAACGAGACGAGTCGAACTTCCATGAAGTCCCACTGGGGCCTTCCTCGAGAAGGGCTGAGAACTGTCACCCTACCCCCCAGCTCTGCCGCAGCCAGGACAAAACAGATGGGCCTCGGCCCTGGGAGGCAACAGGCGAGGAGACGGAGGTCACGCTGCCAGCTGGTGTGGGACAGGCCCGCGGGCCGCGCTCCGGAGCCGCCTCACCACCCCCTCGCCGGGCGCCCGCCCGGTGCCCTGGCAAGACTCGGAGTCTCTGCTCGGGGGTCCCCCCAGATCTGCCTTTGCCCAGGGCAGCATCGCAGGGCAGCTGGAGGCTCTGCCTCTGGCCCTCCCAGGTCCTGGTTCTCCCCACTGAGAGCCGCCCAGCCCTGTCTGCCGCCGAGCACAGCGCCCCCTAGGGAAGGCCTCTCACACGGGCGGCTGGAGCCTGGGTTCCCTGGAGAACGCCCCCTACCACCCCCACCCCGCATCCTACCAGGTCCCACAGCCGAGGTGGCCCAGAGCCCAGCCAAGGACGAGTTGTCAGACGCAGTCCAAAGGGGACCCCCATCGCCACACAGCCCTGAGGCTCTTCTGGCTGCCCTGGGGCGCAGTGAGACCACTCCCCACCTGGGGTTGCCAGACGGGCTAAGAAAAGTCAGAAACCCAGCTTTTTCTAACTGTTGGTCACTGATTAAAAATTAACACCAAAAAAATTAAAACCACTCTTCAAGCTAGCAACCTGGTAGACTCTCAGAGGTAAGATCTCCCCCGCGCCATCCCTGGGCCTCCCCCCCGCCCCCCACCCCCAGCCTTCCTGGGTGTGAACTCTCTCCCTCTCCTCTCGTGAGCAGCTTCAAAACAATGTCGTCCGTTAACTTTGGCTCGGGACGGGGACACTTCGGTATCTACTGGGACTGAAAACGTCTTTCTGCCGTTCTGACAGCAGGGATGCCGTAAGCAGACGGTGAAATTCAACAAGCACATTCCAGACCTTTGCTCTCTTTTATTTCCCCCAAATCGGCTCGGTTATGTGTGGTGCTGTACGGCCGTGTGTGCGCGCACGCACACACCCTGCCACTGCTAAGTTACTGAGGATCGGGTCAGAATGTCTTAGGGGACCAAGACAGGACAACAGTAGCCAGACGCCAAACAGGTAGTAAAACTCCGAGAGGGGAGCAAACTGTTACCAGCGATGAGTTCATGAGTGCCACCCCGGTCTTGAAGTTAAAGTTTCTCATTTTAAAAGTAGAAAAAAAAACACTAGTGTTCGTGCAAATAGTATCCAGTGAAGCTCCCTCTAGGCCAGATCCTTTGTTACCTTTGTTATACTTTGTTATACTTTGTTGTACTTTGTTATCTACAATCCCGATTTCATTTAGAAATATTACAGAAACATTTGCTGCGTGCCTCTTTTAACTGTAACCAAAAAATTTTCTTTCACTTTCAAAGAAAAGCCAGTTAAATGGGAACCTGTTGTTGGTTTCTCTACCACCAGATTAGTGTTTGAACTATAGTACCTGTTTTTACGGAGGAATTTCCCGCCCAAGGATGACCTCCATCTTCAGTCTTGTCCCAGCACCTCACGGAGCCTGATCTGTCTGGCCGAAGAATGTCTGGAAAACAGAGCCCCAGAGTTCATTTTTATGAGGACAGTCTACAGGACTCGGCAGCATCTATGCCTGGTTATAGATGAGTATACAATATTAATGGCTAAATCAGGATAACTTGCAATCTACTGTATCTAAATGGACGGGAGCCATAGCACAACAGGTAGGGCATTCACCTTGCATGCAGTCGACCCGGGTTCGATTCCTCAGTCCCTCTCGGAGAGCCTGACAAGCTACCGAGAGTATCCCACCTGCACGGCAAAGCCTGGCAAGCAACCCATGGTGTATTCGATATGCCAAAAACAGTAACAACAAGTCTCACAATGGAGACGTTACTGGTGCCCACTCGAGCAAATCGATGAACAACGGGACGATAGTGCTACAGTGCTACAGTGCTACTGTATCTAATAACGCAACTGAAACTCCACAAGGATTTTTTTTTTATTTAAACCTGGATGAGGAAAGAAATAAGCCCTCCCAATTTTATCCCAAATGGTGAACGCAGCAGACGTGTTTTGTTGTTATTCTTTGCCAGGACATGAGTCTTTCTACCTCTAAGCGCAGTTTAAGGATGTAATCCATTGGTAGCATAACTTGCCTTATTAATTGAAAGGGATGGAATCCACCAGATGTAGCCCAAACCAGCAGAGAGTTGGGTGACTAAGCAACAGCGAAGACACCATATTGAGTGAGCCAGAATTCAGTCTCCAAGTCATTTATTTCAACCGATGACAATACATTTAAACTCCAGTGCCTCAGCAGTGATTGATGGTTTAATATCATATATAATTTTTTTAATGAAGGAAAACCATTTAAATATGTTACCATTTGCACTAGTATTCTCCTATGTACATAACTGCATTTAATCATTATGGGGATTGTTTTTATACTTGTGTAATTTGTATCCGAGAAATAACTGTCAAAGCCATCTCATGCTGTTGCTGGAAATGGCAGAATGCTCAGCCTGGATAGATTCATCCTTCCCTGCACATAATTAAGAGTGTTGGAGTTTTCTCTGCCACCACATAGGAATTCCGTGTTTACGTTTCTGAGAATGAGAAACCAGCACAATGTGCTTTTTTTTTTTTTTCCCCACTTTCTGGGGCCATGATATTTTAAGTCCCTGAGTTCTGTACCAGTGTATGATTTGAAGAGTTTGATTTTAGGACTTTTAATATTAAAATACATAATAAAATTTTATTATCTAATTATAAGAGGGTTTAGCCTCTTATTAAAGTTGCTAAATCAGGCCTCGATTAGCATCATAATGGCACAGTTTGACACGGAATACTCAAAAGTCAAGTTCGATGGAGGGGATGGGTTTGGGGTTTGGGTTTGTGTGGGATTTGTGTGTGTGTGTGGTTAATGGTTGGGGGTGGGGAAGGCTCTAATACCTACCCCTCGCACATAGTAAGCGGGCTGACATGCATGTATGGAAACAAACAAGGGGCGATTTGGGACGCTGGGGAAGGAGTGGAGGTGTCCTCGGAGCTCGGTCCCCTTAGGCAAGGCAGCTGGTATATGTAGCCTTTTGTTTATCTGCTACTGGTTTATGTAGCCTTTAGGCCGGCACCAGAAACAATCACTCCTACAGGGTCAGCTGCTGGTCAGAAGCAAAGTAAGAAAAGATTTTGTGTTCAAATGCACAGCCATGATTTCTGTGCAGCTGGTACCTGCTACTGCTGCACAGCGTGAAGGTGAAGGGTCAAAGAGGCAGTTGTTCAAGACTCAAGCATGGCTTAAAGGGACTTGTAGATTAATCTGCTTTATTAACTTCTGTATATTAGATAACTATTGCTGTGAATGACAGTACATCTTTTTGAATAAGTCGCATCTCTTCTCTTTTAAATTAGCTTTTGAGTAATGAATATTAAATAGAAAGCATTTCAGGGGTAATTAAATGAAAACAGAATGATGTCATTTTACAATTATATTTGTGTGTTTATAGAATAGGGGGATCGTAATGTTTTCCACAGAGCTTTTTTTTTAAAAAAAAAAAGACAGCTCTTCATAAAGAATTTGAAACAAATAAGTCACATGTCCATCAGCCTTTGTCTTCGAGGGAAGACGGTCCCGTTGTTGATGACGCAGCGCGAAGTCACTGGGTGCCTGGCTTGCTGCGGTGGCCCCAGGGGCTGGGAGTGTTTTCTTTATAAATTAAAGTGACTGCAATCTGTCATCATTCTTTTATCCACAGTTTAGCACGGCCCATTCGGCTATTAGTCTAGGGCAAGTGTTCTCAGAACGGCAAAGGCATTGTAAACCACGCACAGGGCCGGGTGCTCTGTGCTCGGGGACAGCAGATAGAGCATCTCCTGCGCGCAGGGAAAGCTCGGCCCCAGGTGGGGGGAGGCCCGCAAGGACCAGATGCGCTTCCTGGCGGCCTCGCCCAGTGTGGCAAGCGGCAGGCACACAGGCGGGGCTCAGCCTCTTGGTAACCTGTGACTGGCACGACTGCCTATGGTCGCAAAATAAGTTTCACTAAATGTATCCCTTAGAGAAAAAAAAAAAACAAAACTCTCTCTCAGGAGAATTTCTAATCCATGGAGTAAATACTGACTGGAAAAGCATCTTTCCGTCTGTGTTCTGAAGGAGTGGTGTTGTCTGCTGATGCCCAGCGGTCTTTGTTTTCTTGTTTCACAAATTCTCAGCAAAAGGAAGCACAGGACAGTCGCCCTCGCTTTTGCGTGTCTCCCCCACCCCACCCACCCCCACCCCCTGTCTCTCTCTTCCTCTCTCTCTCTAGTGTCTCTCTCACTCTCTCTGTGTCTGTCTCTCTCACTCTCTCTGTGTCTCTGTCTCTCACTCTCTCTGTGTCTCTTTCTCACTCTCTCTGTGTCCTCTGTCTCTCTCACTCGCTCTGTGTCTCTGTCTCTCTCACTCGCTCTGTGTCTCTGTCTCTCTCACTCTCACTCTCTCTGTCTCTGTCTCTCTCTCTCTCTCTCTCACACACACACACACACACACACACACACACACACACACACATTTGGTTTGGGGTCTCCTTTGCACTCCCCCCGCCTAGCACGAGGGAGCACAGGCACAGCTGTTCTGCTCCCAGCAGTGTCTCTGAGGACACCGGAAACCCCTTCCTTTGTCACACCCAGGCCAGCCCAGGACTCCGAGGAAGGTGCTCAGCTTGTCCGGGTGGCACAGACAGGCCATCTCGCTTGCCCAGAACGGACGGGCTAGAGGCATAGAAGCGGGTTCTCCCCCCTTGCCGCTCCCAGACAGAAGAGCCTTCCCCGCGCTCCCCTCCCCCCAGGAGACGGCCCGCCTACTGCCCGCAAGTCTGTTGGGACAAAAGAGTCACCCGGAAAGGAAGGGTGGCCTCAGACTCGGAACCAGGACAGTGAAGGACCGTGATGAGACAGAAGTAAGGGGGTGGTTAACACGTGTGAGGCTCGCCCCGAGCTCTCCACATGATACTCATCCCTGCAGGAGGCAGTTACGCGTCCTCTTCACTTCCTGTCAGCGTATGAGGGCTGCGGAGTCCCGGCAGTGGGCACCCGCCATGTCTCACAGGCAGGGAGTAGCCGAGCCCCTGGAACTGGTGACAGCTCGACTCTGACCTGGCGAGGGGACAGGGCTGGCAGGGATGACAGGAGCCTACGGAAGGAAGAGGCCTCCCGGCCTTTCTCCTCCGCCCTCCATCCCTTTCCGAGGCTGACAGGACGAATGGCGCGCTGGCGTCTGCCTTCGCTTCCTGGGCGAAGGGTCTGAGACTGTCTCAGTTTCTTGGGGAAACGGCATCGTCCAAAGGGAGGGTTGGCCTGGTGATGCGTGATTTGTTCACTCTGCAGTTATCACAGGGTGTTCACTGCCGTGTTCCCCAAGTACAGCAGCGTGCGCAGCGACGTGACTCAGCATCCCTGACTCCTTTCTCCCGACGGGGCGGGGGAAGAACCGAGGCAGCGGCAGCCACGGCGCTGGCTGGGCTCACGGAGTCGCGTGGGGCGCCACGGAAGACTTGCCTCTGGGGGACCAGCTGAGGCCCCCCGAAGCCAGGGACCGCTGGGGAGTCACTGCTGCGCCTGTCCTCTCCCCAGCTACCCCGGGGCCCTGGCGCCCGCAGTCGGGCTCGTGACATCCCACGCGCCTTTATCAACGCTGGTGCAGTGAAATCCTTTGTGTGTGCTGAGGGCCCTCCCAGGCGACAGCCAGGGCAGACAGGGTTCGAATCGGTGGGCGGCTTGGCCCACTGGTCAGACCTCTCCCTGACCCTTTCCTTAGCAGAGTCACCTTACCTCTTGGGGACGGCAGCACCTCAGCCAGAAGGAAGAATTCTGGCACTTCCCTGGCACCCGGTGGCTGAGCCCCTCCTCCCTGTGGCCTTGTGCCACCCCGCCAAGATTTCAGCCCCGACTCGCCGCCTCAGCCCGCGCCATCCCGTCTCTGCCTTATCCCCCGCCCTGGCAACGCTGCCCCCGTGGACCAAGGTTGGGGGCACGTGTCACTGAAGCCACGTGAACAAGGAATTGGAAGCAAGCTGCCAGGAAGTATGACGGTGACCGAGACAAGGGCAAGGGCAAGGCTGGGACCAGGAGAGAAGTCTCCTTGGCGCCCAGGAGAACCCCAGGAAGAAAACTCGAAGCCAGAGCTCTGTGCTAATGCCCGGACCTAAAGTGGCATCTCGCTTTCGAGGGACAGAGCTCCACCAGGGAACTGGGAGCATCAATTAGCGCTAAGTGCATTTAGGGATGGTTTCTCTGAGACCCTCGGGAGGGAGGGAAGCGAGTAGATGGGTGGGCAGGAAGAGAATGACGAACACCAGCCCTGGCGAGCGCGTTCAGACCTCAGGGAGCCAGGCTTTCTTGCACACGATACCACAGTGCCCAGTGCATGGTAGAGACTCTTGTCACTCTGAGCCATGAGGAGGTGTGAGAAGTGAGAGAGCAAGGAAGGGAAGGGAGGGAGGGAGGAAGGGAGGAAGGAAGGAAGTAGAGGGAAGGAGGAAGGAAGGAAGGAAGGAAGGAAGGAAGGAAGGAAGGAAGGAAGGAAGGAAGGAAGGGAGGAAGGAAGAAGAAAGGAAGGAGAGGGAAGGAAGGAGAGGGAAGGAGGAAGGAAGGAAGGAAGGAAGGAAGGAAGGAAGGAAGGAAGGAAGGAAGGAAGGAAGGAAGGAAGGAAGGGAGGGAGGAAGGAAGGGAGGGAGGAAGGAAGGGGAAGGAAGGAAGGAAGGAAGGAAGGAAGGAAGGAAGGAAGGAAGGAAGGAAGGAAGGAAGGAAGGAAGGAAGGAAAGAAGGAAGAAAGGAAGGAAGGAAGGAAAGGGAAGGAAGGAAGGAAGGAAGGAAGGAAGGAAGGAAGGAAGGAAGGAAGGAAGGAAGGAAGGAAGGGAGGAAGGAGGGAAGGAAGGAAGGAAGGAAGGAAGGAAGGAAGGAAGGAAGGGAGGGAGGGAGGAAGGGAGGAAGGGAGGAAGGAGGAAGGAAGGAAGGAAGGAAGGAAGGAAGGAAGGAAGGAAGGAAGGAAGGAAGGAGGGAGGGAGGGAAGGAAGGAAGGAAGGAAGGAAGGAAGGAAGGAAGGAAGGAAGGAAGGAAGGGAAGAAGGAGGGAAGGAAGGAAGGAAGGAAGGAAGGAAGGAAGGAAGGAAGGAAGGAAGGAGGGAGGGAAGGAAGGAAGGAAGGAAGGAAGGAAGGAAGGAAGGAAGGAAGGAAGGAAGGAAGGAAGGAAGGGAAGAAGGAGGGAAGGAAGGAAGGAAGGGAAGAAGGAGGGAAGGAAGGAAGGAAGGAAGGAAGGAAGGAAGGAAGGAAGGAAGGAAGGAAGGAAGGAAGGGAAGGGAGGGAGGGAGGGAGGGAGGGAGGAGGGATGGAAGGAAGGAAGGGAAGGAGGAAGGGAGGAAGGAAGGGGGAAGGCGGGCAGGTGTCCCTGGCGTGTCAGACACACAGTACCCTGTACACAGTGGAGGTGCACCTGCCACACAAGAGGACGGAGTGACAGCGTCGCCGGCCGGGTGCGTGCAGGTGAAGGAGCCTGGAAGGGGCAGCCTGTGTGGGGGTCTGGCCCCCGGAGAAGTTGCTCCCTGGGCAGAGCGAGGAGCCCCTCGGCCCGAGCCCCTGCACCGTGGGCTGGAAGGCGGCTGACAGAAACCTGGAGGAGAGTAACTGGAGTGATTTAGGAGAATGGAAGGGCTGGCTTATGGGGCCAGATGGAAGCAGCTAAATATGTATAGCCTGCCTAAGTGACAACTAAATGGGGCATTTGATAAGTCTATAAATACTTGGAAGATGTAAATGCCAAGGAGGAAGGGGAATTACTTAGCAGGGCACAATGGAGTATTGGCATAATGGGATAATATTAAGAAAGGGAAAATGAAGGTTGAACATCAATAAAAAGCTTCCTGATGAAGAGAACCATCCCTGACAAGGGGACACTATTAAGTTAGGTGCTGCGAGCCAGGGGAAGTAATGGCGGTGCCATCTCTCAGGCTCCTGGCAGTGGAGCCAGCCCGGCCAGAGCTGGGCGGGTCCTGAGGAGGAGCGGGGCCCGCACCTGTGTCCGTGGCTTCCTCCTCCTCCTCCTCCTCCTCCTCCTCCTCCTCCTCCTCCTCCTCCCACTCCTCCTCCTCCTCCCGCTCCTCCTGCTTCTCCTCCTCCTCCTCTCCTCCTCCTCCCACTCCTCCTCCTCCTCTTCCTCCTCCTCCTCCCACTCCTCCCCCTCCTCCTCTCCTCCTCATCCCGCTCCTCCTGCTCCTCCTCCTCCTCCTCCACTCCTCCTCCTCCTCTCCTCCTCCTCCCACTCCTCCTCCTCCTGCTCCTCCTCCTCCACTCACCCTCCTCCTCCTCTCCTCCTCCTCCTCCCACTCCTCCTCCTCCTGCTCCTCCTCCTCCTCCTCCACTCCTCCTCCTCCTCCTCTCCTCCTCCTCCCACTCCTCCTCCTCCTCCCACTCCTCCTCCTCCTGCTCCTCCTCCTCCACTCACCCTCCTCCTCCTCTCCTCCTCCTCCCACTCCTCCTCCTCCTCCTCCTCCTCCTCCGACTCCTCCTCTTCCTCCTCCACTCCTCCTCCTCTCCTCCTCCTCCTCTCCTCCTCCTCCTGCTCCTTCTCCTCCTCTCCTCTCCTCCCTCTCCTCCTCCTCCCACTCCTCCTCCTCCTCTCCTCCTCCTCCCACTCCTCCTCCTCCTCCTCTCCTCCTCCTCCCGCTCCTCCCGCTCCTCCTCCTCCTCCTCCTCTACTCCTCCTCCTCCTCCTCCTCCTCTACTCCTCCTCCTCTACTCCTCCTCCTCCTCCTCCTCCTCCCCTCCTCCTCCTCCTCCTCCCACTCCTCCTCCTCCTCCTCCTCTACTCCTCCTCCTCCTCCTCCTCCTCCTCCTCCTCCTCTACTCCTCCTCCTCCTCCTCCTCCTCTCTCTCCTCCTCCTCCTCCCACTCCTCCTCCTCCTCCTCCTCCTCCTCCTCCTTCTCCTCCTCCTCCTCCTCCTTCTCCTCCTCGTCTGAGGGGAGTGGGAGCAGCCCGGGCTCTCCCTGGAGCCCCCCCCACCACCATCTCACTGCCAAGAGGGGCCCCGCAAGGCGAACACCCCCCCCCGTTTCCCACCAGCTCGCGGGTCTGTTCTGCACAGCCACCACATTTGACCCCCACCCGACTGCGTCTGCCACCGTCCCTCCCCACACTGCCTCTGGCCCCTTGGAGCCCCTGGTCAGCCCCCAGACGGCATTGGCCAGACCCTCTCGCCCCTGGCCCGCTGCCTGTGGGGGTTAGCTGCTTCTCAGCAACAGACCGGAATGTCACCAGTGCCCACGGCACCTGCCGTGGGTCGCCCACGGCTGCGTCCTCATGTGTGAGAGTCTGTGGAGGGCCCAGCCTGCGACGCATTCAAGGGACTCGACTGCCCGCGGGATCCAAGCGAGAAGCCGGGCACACGGGCCTGTGTTCTCAGCCTCCCTGGCTCCCTCCCGATGTCACCGAGTCCCGTCCGATGGCTGCCAGGCCGCCCCTGCCATCTAGGCAACTATAAATAAAGGCTCCGGGGCCTGAAAGTCAGAGCGCTGCCCTCTGCGGTCTGCCGTGTGTGCCCGTAATGGAAGCTGCCGGGAGTGCGCGCCCTGCAGAGACGCTCTTTCCCCTCTCTCCTCCCCAACCCCTGCCTCATTTGGGGCCTGCTGGAATAATCCTGCTCGTGCCAGTCAGAGACGTCTCTGCCCACCAGGGCTCGCGCACAGAGCTGCGGCGAGAGGCCACGAGACCTGGCCCAGGCGCTGACCAGGAGGCCCCGCAGCCACGGGCCGGCCTGGGCAGGCCACCGGCCTCCTGCCGCTCTGCCGTGAGCCGCGCTCCTCCCCGGCGACGCTGCCAGCCTGCCGCCTCCCGCCCTTCCCCGGCTCCGAGCGGGCATCACGGCTGCCACCCACGTCCTGCACTCAGGCCCTGCCCCACCCCTGCTCCTCTCCCCGCCCGCCGCAGCCTCCTCCGTCTGTC